>NW_025777798.1:0-85199 GCF_021130785.1 Homalodisca vitripennis
GACCGCAGTATTTACGTCATTACACAGCCAGGTATTCATGACGTTCACAGTCATGTATATATCAATGTAAGTAGATATGAATATGCCGGTTCTAGACCACTTTTGGGACAGACAGAAAATCAATGTAAAATACTGTCCATTGAACCATAAACAAATCTAATAAAATCTAACAGCAAATCTCAATGAAAAAATTAACCGAATCTACAGTCCGTTCGTCTCCAAAAGCGATCGGTACATTACTCTGTGGAATGAAAAATTAACCGAATCTGAGCTTCTACTTTCTTAAGCTGTGCTTTGTAAAATGTTGTCAAATCTGCTACGAATAAATAAAATTTAATCAATTTTAAAACATTTTTTACTAAAAACATACTTTAATAAAAAACTTTTCTACTAAATAAACAACATGAACTCACCAAGCTCTCTTCAGTTTCTAGCATTAAAACAGTGCAACAAAGATGAATTCAGTGAATTGCCGGTTTATTCTCAACAACAGTTGATACCGTCTTTAAATGAAACAGAATTAAAAGAACTTGTAGAGTCTTTTGCAGAAAAAACGTCTAATGGAGTGTTTTTACTATCGGCAAAAAACTAAAAAAGTAAGGGATTACATATTTAATATAATTACGAAAGATATTGAAAAGAAAGTAAAAAAATAAACAAACAGAGAGTTTTCATCGTTTTTTATGACATTTTTCCCATATTATACGTCCTTTCAAGATAATCAAGACTTAATTGATGAATTTCTTAGGAATTTTTGTAAGTATCAAGATTTTATCAACACAATTCATTAAAGAGCATTATAGAATTTTTCTATAGAATATAGCCACATTTTGTGTGAAACAAAAGGTATTACTGTAGATAATATTCCATGTGATTCCTATGAAGAAAGACACCAACTATGGTTATCAAAACAGTACTATGACGTGGGGAGGGACTGCAAGTTTTTAGAGTTAAGACTTTATTCTACAAAGTTAATTGTTATAATTTCTTTATCTTTTATAGTCTTCTTTCCAGTAACAATCAAGTGTAATTTTTCATTTTTGTTTAATTCTTTAATCTTTTTCTCATCCAAAACAGTCAAAAATCTGTTCGGCAAGTGTAACTTTACAATCTTCCAACTCGGCAATTATTGTAAACCCGAATTTATCTTTCATTTTCTCCAAATTCAAGATTCTATGTTTCTTCCTTTCTTCCAATTCATTTAATTTCTTATACTCTTTAAACTTACATTCTCCAATATCATTTAACTCTTTCAAGAACTCCATTTAAATAGAAAAAATTTAAAGACGGAAAAAAATGAAATTTGCTAACAATCACTCGAGAAGTCGGGGAGAATGTGAGTAAAACCGCATTCTTTTCAAGAGGTTCTTCGTTTAATTTCTCCAAATGTACTATAAAATCATCGAGGATTTCTGGCTTAAAATCGTAGACAAATTCAACATCCAGATAATGAAAAAATACAGGTAATATCTTTTCATAATAAACGTGTGTATCGATACCTACAAACCTAATGTATTCTTTGAAAAGGAAAATAATTTTGTCAATGGTTCCAAGAGATAAGTAAAAATTTTTATTCTGTTTTCTAAATTCTGTAACAAATTTTGTTTGCTTCTTGTCTCCATATTGCAATTTTGTAAGCAGGTTATTCAAATGTGTTAATTTATTTCGAAATTTCTTAGGTTTAGGTCTTTCTAACAAAATTAAATTACAACCTCTACAAACTAAATATCTTTTATCGATAATTTCTCCTCTATTAGAACACTTGTAACAGTTGGCATTATACTCTTCCATTTAAACAAAAAGATTTTTTTATAAATGGAGATTATGGAACTAAGTCTGCCGAGATATAAATTTTTCAGCGCAAATGTTTGTGTTTACATTTCTACAACAGAGATAAATAGAAATAATTTCATTCTATTGTACAACTATTTAGGATATTTTGTCTATGACTACAAAGATTATTCCGGAAGAAATCGAGATTTTTCATCAGCGAAAGAGTATATTTTTTGAAGTTTTAGAAGGAATGAAAGAGAATAATATGAACATCATCAATTATTGTAAAAGACAAAATGAATGATTGTGTCTTTGGTGTAGTGTTGTTAGTGTGCGTGTTTGCGCTATGGGGAATCACATCACATTCAACTTCTACGGTGTCTATTGTTTAGAGACTTGGCCCTGCACTGCTACTGTCCAACCAAGTTAATGGCTAGGAGCTGTAATTCGGGTCTTAGACTCTGGAATTGTTTTGTTCCCAAGTCTCATTTTTCTTTGGTAACTACTGTGTAGAAGTTGATGGAGAGATACAATTAGGGAATTTGTGTCGGGTGTTTTGTAAGTGTAATGTTGTATTAATGAATGATGTGAATGATGAATGTAATGAACGAATTAAGGAAGAGAAGGAATGTACGAATTAAGGAAGAGAAGGAATTAAGGAATGAAGTGGAAAGGTGGAGGAAGCAAATGGCGCGCCAACCACAGTTGTCATTACTCGGCTTGTTCTATAGTCATTACACTATGGCCACTCGTGTAAAGACTTGTCCCCAACCACTGAACGACAACCATGTCTTCCTCAATAAAAAGCCGCGCCTGAAGCTCTGGGATTTGAACCCAGAACCTCAGGCTTTGAAGGCAAGCGTCTTACCAACTGAGCTACGGAGAGTCTCGAAAGATATAAGCTATATCTCTGCTATATAAGTTGTTCAATTAGGATTGCTAGTTTACAAGTTTATTAATAATTTTATATTTCAAAAACCACTCAACCGATTTTAATGAAATTTGGTACACATATAGTAAATACTTAACTCTTTTCGACTTAACTTATCCATAAGGGTGAAATCATCCCCTATTTCTTAATATTCATAAAAAAATAAAAAAAATTATCAGAAAAAATCTGAAACTTCAAAAACAAGCGAGTTCAACTTAAAATTTCATGAAAATAACAAAATTTTCAAAAACTACCCCAATCATCCCTTGATCAATTGAATAGACAAATCTACAAAGCATTAATAATTGCTAGAAGTACCTTCTTTAAGGGGAGCACTTCGCCCTATCTTCGTAATGTTAACATAGGTACACTTATCTCAAGAACTACTTGAGGTATCTTCATAATTCTTTTTTTCATTTAAAGAGGGCTTCTAGGGGAACACGTGGAACCAAAAAAAAAATTTTTTTTGGCATATACCCTAAAAGTTATATATTTTTGTTTTTAACGCTTGTCAAAAACCTATATAAATATGTGTATATGTATGTATATAAATATTGAACTCAGTGAAATGTGATGTTTTTAGTGGTTCCACATATGTAAAACAGTGCTACAAACATACAAAAAAAATTTCATATTCCTACCATTTGTAGTTTTTGAGAAAAATGTACTTTTGTATTGAAAACCGCAACTTTCGGAAAAAAAACACAAAAAACGGAAAAAATACTGCTTTATTACCTTTTTCAGTACATTCCAGGTGCATAGGCTGGCTGATCTCCTTCCTGCTCCTCATATTCATCCTCCAGACTTCTTTTTAGTAAGTTTTTCTTCTGTCTAATTTTTTTCTCTATATCTTCTTGAGCTTTCTCTGCCTTCCAAATTCGCCGCCGGTCAAGCTTTTTCATTGCTGTAATAAAATGCTGCCCTGGTGACACTCCTATTTCTTGAAATACTTTGCATTTGCCAATGTAGCCATCATTAAAAGCTGTAACAGCTTCATATATGCCAAATTTCAAAGTTTTAATCTCCACAAATGTTCTTTTAGGTATGTAGGTCCAAATGACATTGTTGAGGGACTCATTGGGATTTTGAGTTTTTTCTCCCTTAGTACATTTGCCCAGTAGAGTTGGATTGGCTAGATCTTGAAAAATAGGTTTAATAAATGTCATTAGGTTTTCAGGCAAGTGAAAATGGCTGCCATGATCATAGTTTTCATTGGATTTTACGGCTTTGCGGTACTTACACCTACATCCTGAGAAACTAGGCCTAGGACTAGTTGGAGGGTTATGTTGATTTCCTTTGAAAACGCGTTTCTTGAAAGCAGGCTTTGAACGTGGCATTATAAAATTCACTACACTTATAACAAAAAATACTCAGAACTCTCCACTAAACTCACAAAAAAACCATAATCATTTACGTAATTTTCACTCTCTAAAACAGAAATGTCAGTAACCAAAACATGTATGCTACCTAGGTTATAAGCAATGGTTATAAAACAGATGTTTTGTTGGTTAGTGTAAGTTGTTGACATAACAAACTGTCACTGCCAACCAAATCATGAACATGACTGCAACGAAGTAGTACTATAACAGCACCATTCAAAGTGTGACTGCTACAGGCCCGAAACTGCCTGCAGGCCTATTTAAAAAAAAATATTTCGGACACTTCTAGTCATCATAAAAAAAATTTAATACCACCATTGTTATCGGGAAATTCCAAACTTTAATAAAAAAAAAAAAAAAAATTTGTAATTTTTGAGATTTTTTACGAAGTGCTCCCCTTAATCCATTCATTCGAAGTTTACAACACTTTCATCCAGAGGAATTTGCTCTGTATTTTCCCGAATAACGAGTTTCAATAAAAACTAAATGTTATTGGTCACTGTTCGTAGAAATGCAAAACACCCAAGTATGCAAGAATGACAAGAATTTAAAACGCGTTGTTGTAATATTTCCTTGTATACAGCGAGAACGTTCGCGTAAGTCGTGGTTTTGAACGATAGTAAATTACTTTGTTCCAGGACTGAAACATAACATACATTATAAACATCAGCTAAACATCTATGATTATTAGAACCTACGAATTAGAACTCTTTCAATTAAAATATACAATGAGGCTAAAGATTTATTAGATATTATCAAGCAGTTTTGTACCTCGAAAATATTAAGACATGGAAGTGCAACAAAAGTTTTAATCGCCATTACTCACTAGATGTTCTTAACTCTTCACCTGAAGAGAGTTCTACAAATCTGAGTGTTAACTGAAAAAACCGAGATTTAA
This sequence comes from Homalodisca vitripennis, assembly GCF_021130785.1. Classification (NCBI taxonomy): domain Eukaryota; kingdom Metazoa; phylum Arthropoda; class Insecta; order Hemiptera; family Cicadellidae; genus Homalodisca; species Homalodisca vitripennis. The sequence continues at coordinate 4,982 of NW_025777798.1, forward strand.
GTCTAGAGGTCAACGCAAATTGTAATAAGAGTTGATCCAACTGGAGATTAAAGACATATCGTTACAGAGTGAGTTAAGGAATGGGTCGATCTGAACGTATGTCGAGTCCACATATCGGCACTTCAAGAAATTACAGTAATCATTTACTGGCCGCAAACTTTACTCTACTCTGTCTTTAACAGTAGAAAATCTATAGAAGTTGATACAACTGGGGATTGAAGACATATCGTTACAGAGTGAGCTAAGGAATGGATCGATCTGAACGTATACCGAGTCCACATATCGGCACTTCAAGAAATTACAGTAATCATTTACTGGCCGCAAACTTTACTCTACTCTGTCTTCAACAGTAGAAAACCTATAAGAGTTGATCCAACTGGGGATTGAAGACATATCGTTACAGAGTGAGCTAAGGAATGGGTCGATCTGAACGTATATCGAATCCACATATCGGCACTTCAAGAAATTACAGTAATCATTTACTGGCCGCAAACTTTACTCTACTCTGTCTTCAACAGTAGAAAATCTATAAGAGTTGATCCAACTGGGGATTGAAGACGTATCGTTACAGAGTGAGCTAAGGAATGGGTCTATCTAAACATATATCGAGTCCACATATCGGCACTTCAAGAAATTACAGTAATCATTTACTGGCCGCAAACTTTACTCTACTCTGTCTTCAACAGTAGAAAATCTATAACAGTTGATCCAACTGAGGACTGAGTACATATCGCTACAGAGTGAGGTAAGGAATGGGTCGATCTAAACGTATACCGAGTCCACATATCGGTACTTCAGTAAATTACAGTAATCTTTTACTGACCGACAGCATTACTGTAGTGTTTCGCAACAGTTGAAAATCTATTAATGTTAAACCAACTAGGAATTGAGCACATTAACTCAACATATCGGTACTTCAGTAAATTACAGCAATCTTTTACTGGCCGACAGCATTACTGTAGTGTTTCGCAACAGTTGAAAATCTATTAATGTTAAACCAACTAGGAATTGAGCACATTAACTCAACATATCGGTACTTCAGTAAATTACAGCAATCTTTTACTGGCCCGACAGCTTTACTGTAGTGTTTCGCAACAGTTGAAAATCTATTAATGTTAAACCAACTAGGAATTGAGCACATCAACTCAACATAATATCGGCATTCAGTAAATTATAGCAATCATTTTCTGACCGAAAGCTTTTCTCTAATATTTTTGTAACAGTTGAAAGTCTATAAATGCTGTCCAACTGAGGACTGGGCACATCATCTCAAAATATCGGCACTTATATAAATTACAGCAATCATTTACTGACCGAAAGCCTTACTGTACTCTGTATATAACAGTTCAAAATAAAATAGTGCATAGTCTTTTAGTCATTTTAAGTTGGCATCTGAATACGGAGACTCATTGTTTGATGTCATCGAATAGAAGAGATATTACCATCAAGCTTTCACACTATAAATGGAAATAAATTGAAAGTAGTAGTTAGACACATGGTTTTGATGAAACAAAATAATGTTTACACAGAACAGTTGGTTACATTTAACTGACTCGTCATTAAAATTTTGCAACTTTAGAGAAGAAGATAGTAACTGTAATGTTGTATTCAGAAGTATTCGTATATGCCAGATAAATATGAGACATTACTCGCCTCGGTGTAACAAATCCTTGCGATGTTGAAACCGTTTCCGGCACTCCGTGGCTCGGCTCGCTCTCAACGTCTGTTAATGCAACAACTGCGGGATACTCTTACCTGCACTCAAAATATTTCTACAGTGAATTTGTTATACAACTCGCCTCAGTGTAACAAATCCTTGCGATGTTGAAACCGTTTCCGGCACTCCGTGGCTCGGCTAGCTCTTAACGTCTGTTAATGCAACAACTGCGGGATACTCTTACCTGCACTCAAAATATTTCTACAGTGAATTTGTTATACAACTCGCCTCAGTGTAACAAATCCTTGCGATGTTGAAACCGTTTCCGGCACTCCGTGGCTCGGTTCGCTCTTAACGTCTGTTAATGCAACAACTGCGGGATACTCTTACCTGCACTCAAAATATTTCTACAGTGAATTTGTTATACAACTCGCCTCAGTGTAACAAATCCTTGCGATGTTGAAACCGTTTCCGGCACTCCGTGGCTCGGCTATCTCTTAACGTCTGTTAATGCAACAACTGCGGGATACTCTTACCTGCACTCAAAATATTTCTACAGTGAATTTGTTATACAACTCGCCTCAGTGTAACAAATCCTTGCGATGTTGAAACCGTTTTCCGGCAACTCCGTGGCTCGGCTCGCTGTTAAACGTCTGTTAATGCAACAACTGCGGGATACTCTTACCTGCACTCAAAATATTTCTACAGTGAATTTGTTAGAAAAACCCAGCCGGTGTAACAAATCCTTGCGTTGTTGAAACCGTTTCCGGCACTCCGTGGCTCGGCTCGCTCTTAACGTCTGTTAATGCAACAACTGCGGGATACTCTTACCTGCACTCAAAATATTTCTACAGTGAATTTGTTATACAACTCGCCTCAGTGTAACAAATCCTTGCGATGTTGAAACCGTTTCCGGCACTCCGTGGCTCGGCTAGCTCTTAACGTCTGTTAATGCAACAACTGCGGGATACTCTTACCTGCACTCAAAATATTTCTACAGTGAATTTGTTATACAACTCGCCTCAGTGTAACAAATCCTTGCGATGTTGAAACCGTTTCCGGCACTCCGTGGCTCGGCTCGCTGTTAACGTCTGTTAATGCAACAACTGCGGGATACTCTTACCGGCACTCAAAATATTTCTACAGTGAATTTGTTAGAAAACCCACCCGGTGTAACAAATCCTTGCGATGTTGAAACCGTTTCCGGCACTCCGTGGCTCGGCTCGCTGTTAACGTCTGTTAATGCAACAACTGCGGGATACTCTTACCTGCACTCAAAATATTTCTACAGTGAATTTGTTATACAACTCGCCTCAGTGTAACAAATCCTTGCGATGTTGAAACCGTTTCCGGCACTCCGTGGCTCGGCTAGCTCTTAACGTCTGTTAATGCAACAACTGCGGGATACTCTTACCTGCACTCAAAATATTTCTACAGTTAATTTGTTATACAACTCGCCTCAGTGTAACAAATCCTTGCGATGTTGAAACCGTTTCCGGCACTCCGTGGCTCGGCTCGCTGTTAACGTCTGTTAATGCAACAACTGCGGGATACTCTTACCTGCACTCAAAATATTTCTACAGTGAATTTGTTAGAAAACCCATCCGGTGTAACAAATCCTTTCGATGTTGAAACCGTTTCCGGCACTCCGTGGCTCGGCTCGCTGTTAACGTCTGTTAATGCAACAACTGCGGGATACTCTTACCTGCACTCAAAATATTTCTACAGTGAATTTGTTATACAACTCGCCTCAGTGTAACAAATCCTTGCGATGTTGAAACCGTTTCCGGCACTCCGTGGCTCGGCTCGCTGTTAACGTCTGTTAATGCAACAACTGCGGGATACTCTTACCTGCACTCAAAATATTTCTACAGTGAATTTGTTAGAAAACCCACCCGGTGTAACAAATCCTTGCGATGTTGAAACCGTTTCCGGCACTCCGTGGCTCGGCTCGCTGTTAACGTCTGTTAATGCAACAACTGCGGGATACTCTTACCTGCACTCAAAATATTTCTACAGTGAATTTGTTAGAAAACCCACCCGGTGTAACAAATCCTTGCGATGTTGAAACCGTTTCCGGCACTCCGTGGCTCGGCTCGCTGTTAACGTCTGTTAATGCAACAACTGCGGGATACTCTTACCTGCACTCAAAATATTTCTACAGTGAATTTGTTAGAAAACCCACCCGGTGTAACAAATCCTTGCGATGTTGAAACCGTTTCCGGCACTCCGTGGCTCGGCTCGCTGTTAACGTCTGTTAATGCAACAACTGCGGGATACTCTTACCTGCACTCAAAATATTTCTACAGTGAATTTGTTAGAAAACCCACCCGGTGTAACAAATCCTTGCAATGTTGAAACCGTTTCCGGCACTCCGTGGCTCGGCTCGCTGTTAACGTCTGTTAATGCAACAACTGCGGGATACTCTTACCTGCACTGTAAATATGTCTACAGTAAATTTGTTAGAAAACCCACCCGGTGGATCCATATTTGGAATTTAACTCTTGATTTGAATATATATGTTTAGATAAATTTGATCATTTCCAATATATTTCGTTATTGGAAACGGAATATTTGAAAAGACGAGCATTAATGAATATTGAATTTAAGAAATTTGAAACTCTATATATTTGGCTTAAGATGAAAAGTGTTACAAAATTGCGTAAAAAAGTTATCGGCCCTAGGCTTAGTTTTAAAGATATACAATTTCAGTTTTAAACCAGCTGACTTGAGTGTAAACGTTTTACGAAACGATATTATTACTTTTGTTTAGGTACAAGATAATTACAAGTAATAATTTAACACTAATTAATTTTTTGACATATGAAGTGTAAGTATTATTTTGTAACGGAATTAAAATTACTCAATCATTATAATTATGAAAGTAAAATACCGCTATGTCTCCCAGCCCGTGTCGTTAGCCTCGTACTATAACGCAGTAGAACTTAATCGCTGTGTTTCAAGAGGGCCAATATGAAAATATATCTTAGTAATGTTTTGCCTGTTATTAAGTTGTCTCCACATATCTCATCTTGTATAACATACAAGTAAAGAAAGCATTAACTATGATATAATCATCCTTTATAGCAACGGTTCAAGTAGAATCTGAAATCAAAAAGTTTCCTTTATCCAAGACCCTTTTTCATGATAAGCTGGCCTTACTTAAGACTACACAGAGCACTCTCACTTATTCCACACTTTAATAATTTCATATTAATTTAATTGCCGTAACCTGACTGAGTTTAATGGTTAATTTGACGGACGTCTTGTTCATTACAGTTGACAAGTCAAATCTCAAAATCCCTATATTAAACCATGAACAATATATTAAGGTGGTCAATTTTCTGCTGCCTCTGGTCTTCGGCTTATCACAAATTGACTTTTGGTCCCTTTTTCTAGTGGATGGATTTTCAGGCTGTAGAGTTGTGTGGAAGTTCTAAACATCAATAATAAAAAACAAAAAAAGCAAATACTAACCCACAACTCAATTTAAGGTGCATTTAAAAATGTTAAGTTGCTTTATAATTTTTCCATTTACAGTTTTAGCTAAAATTCAATGAATGAGGCAGCTTTTTTAACAGCCTCCCTCTTGAAGAATAACTTCAATTCTATAGCATAGAAAATGCGACATCAAGCTTCTTAGAATCCACTTCAAAAACGATCCTGACACCTTTGACAAAATAAAATCGTTTATCTAAATTAAACAATTTATTCACGCGAGAAAGAGGTTTTAGTAAGAATACTGGTAGAAAAGTTACTCGCTCGTCCCTAGGGAAAGCGGAATGGAAGGCGATGTAAATCAGATCCATTGTGACGTCACGACGTCCTAGAGTATCGTCTCGCAAATGTAATACTTTTAACGTTCAGACTAAATGTCACAGTTAACATCCTATTAAATTGGTTTTAATTTGAGATGGCGAAATATCTTGCGATATAATTTTTAATTAATTATATACTTAGTGAATTGAGTATTATAAATACTAAGTATTATAACGCTTTGAGGTGGGTTCATCCTTTTAGATTGGTTTAAGTTAAATAAGTAGATGTTTGAACTTCAGTATAGGTAAAATAACACTGCACATGTTACATGAAGGCGTCACCAATTAAAGGTAAATGGATCTTAATGTACCATATATTATAATGTCAATCCTTGTGAGTTCGTCTAAAACAATTCTCAAGAATTTGCTTGAGCCAACAAATGTTATGCCAAGTGTGAGCTTTCCTTCATTTTTTTCTTTTCAACTCTTAAGAGCTTCTCATCCTTCCCCAACCGTGCTCATATACTGTTTAGAAAACTTGTGATACCTCTTTTTACAATCTATACATCTATATCTAACGTTTTAGTGGCTTTTCTGAATAAAAAAATTCTTTAAACAATATGAAGAGATCGTGGGGAAAAATTGTACTTTCTCCTACTTATGAGTAAACAATGAATATTTATGTTTTGAATAGTGATGTTTTGTTCAGTTACAATTAACAAGAGAAAAAAAAATATTTGCTCGACAATTTTGAACAGGTTTTAAATTAGGTGTTCATAGGGAAATTTACCTTCTCCAAACGTCTAAGGAACATTGTGGTCTGTTTCAGATATTCTCGGACAGTTCCTGTTGTTTTTTTTTTAAATGGAGTAAGCTTTAGGTTAAAAATTCTTGTGTAGGTGATTTATATATTTCTATAATATAGCAGAAGCAGAATAAGAACAAAAACTCTTTATAAAGCAATTCGATGAAGTTGGTGCGACAAGCAAAGAAGCTTGGAACAATATATTTATTGTAAACAATTGATATTTATGTTTTGAATAGTGATGTTTTGTTCAGTTACAATCAACAAGAGAAAAAAAACATTTGCTCGACAATTTTGAACAGGTATTAAATTTGGTGTTCATGGGGAAATTTACCTTCTCCAAACGTCTAAGGAACATTGTGGTCTGTTCAGATATTCTCGGACAGTTCCTGTTGTTTTTTTGAAATGGAGTAACGGTTTTCCAGGTAACTGTTTTTCATTACTGTGACTGTAACGATTATGGTGTATTACTATAAGTGTTGATGTTGTTCAGCAAGAGGACTACAGCCATATGTGACAACAGTCTGTAGAAGATGAATTCATGAATGAATAAGGAAATCTTAAAAAGAGGGAATATTACGAGAAGATGCTGCCAAGGGATTTCGGGAACATTCTTCCTTCGCTTTAGGTTAAAAATGCTTGTGTAGGTGATTTATATATTTCTATAATATAGCAGAAGCAGAATAAGAACAAAAACTCTTTATAAGCAATTCTATGAAGTTAGTGCGACAAGCAAAGAAGGGTGGAATGATCAGGCTCTTATATGCCCTGCTTCATCACAGTTTTGATTGTGGGAAAGACTAGGACGTGGAATATGATATGAATCCAAGAATCCAATTTTCTTTCTCTTGAATAAAGGTTTCCTATAGAATTAGTATATATGGCACTTGGTATTATCCTGAGGGCACTATTGTTCTAAATATCCTGAGGGCACTATTGTTCTAAATATCCTGAGGGCACTATTGTTCTAAATATCCTGAGGGCACTATTGTTCTAAATATCCTGAGGGCACTATTGTTCTAAATATTTCTTATCGGAGACCTAAAAACTACATCGTAAGAAAGATCAGACCTTATTTGACTTACTGTAAAAATTAAATGTCATCTGTTCTTGTTTTCTACGTCCCGAAATGAAGCGATGTCGGCAAGAAGGAGGTCACTATCTACTATTTGTTATTAGGCTTTACAAGTAGGTTTAGATTACGTTATCATAAATATGTAACTACTAATACCAAATTTAAATATCACCTTTACGAGCGCCCACGTGATCTGAGGTCGAATTAAGGTGCTATCTCGAGGGATGTTTGTAATTTTTCGGTAGAAGTGAGGGACCACTGAAGTCCGCATTGAGGACCGGGGGTTTCCGTTTGGTACTGTCCCGACGTCAGATTACGTCCTAGATTGTTTAACTTTTCCGAAGTCAGGTCACGAAGTTTACTTTTGTGAATAAATTATATTCTCTCTCAATATATAGGAGGATACACCTTACACTGTATATAATGTATAATCATTGTACACAGTGCTGCTGTCTAAACGTAATAAAACCGGTTTGCTATAACCTCTTTAAAGCACACTGGAGATTATTGAATCTGATTGGATGTTTACAAGTTTTCCATAATTTGATGAAATAGAGGGTTTTATACAACTTGAATATACACTTAGTAATGAACAAAGCAGCCAGGACAGATGAGTATTATTAACTAAATTAAATGCTACGAACATCGAGATTTTCTTTAAAAAAAAGGGAAAAAGTACAATGCATTTATGAAATGAATTAAAATGATTGAATACAATTTTGTTGTGGAAATAAACGATCCACGGGCTATTTCTAACGAATTAGAAATACAATTAGTAACAAAAATTTACTTGATTAACAAATAGAATACTAAAGCAGAAAACTAATAACCAGAATATTTAATCAGCAACACTGAGATATTTTCCCGGCGGTGTGGACTGAAACAATGAAGCTTGGTGTTAGTGATTCTAGTGACAATCCCATTGTTGCTAATGTTTTCAACGAGTTCTGCATTAGAGTACAAATGACAAACTTGGCTTTTCACAATGATAACGGTGATTCAGCACTCCTCTCCAAAACAGTGATTTTATGGAGACTTGAACTTTTTTAAACAATGGCTTTATTATGGTATGAAATCCATATATTTACTTTTATTTGTATACGGATTGTAAAATAGTAATTTATTGACTCTTATCTAATACAGGTTAAGAGCGTAGAGTCGTTTTAATTGTGTAAACACAATACCTGGTTTTTTTTAATTGGTATAGAAATTTCCCCTTAGGATATTGTCAGCCGTGATAAATTTGGTGGAAGTAGAAAGAAGGGTGTCAAAAGGATGTTAAATGAAACGATGATTTCTTTCTCGGATAAGATGTTTAAAAACATTTTTCCAGTTTTGGTTTCCAGATTGCTTGTTTGACAGGACTAGGCAACGGTCTTGGAATCTTAGAATACACAATGTTAATTCAAATTATTGAGGTTTAAGCGAATTTTTTAGCTGAAAGATGAATTCTTCTAATGATTTATGGTGATAACACGTAATTTAAAATGCATTGACTGGTATTTCAAGAGGTTTTATCACCTTGGACCAAGACATTTTATATGTGCTGACTGATGGTCTTGGAGGGCCATTTTGTTGCTGATGGTGACACACCTTCAAGAAAGAATAAACAATTTAAAATCCCTAACTTTGATCAATCCATCAACCGACCGGAATAAGAGTAAAAGTAGAGTATGCTAATGAAATAGTTAACCTAGAATTACATTTTATATAAAACCAAATTGTCCTGGACAACTTTTAATTTCACTAAGCTCATTAGGAAAATATATCATTGCTTTTTAAAAGGTCTGTTGTACACTTTATTATTTGCAGTGTTTAACGTTTCCTCTTTATGAGAGAATTTTGTTAAATACTTTGTCGTAATAGTTCGTAAATTACAAGAGATATTCGAGACCAAATAAATAGAAAGTTATCAGATTCAAGTTCCGAAAATGAATCATTAAGTATTCACCACGTGCGGCAGCCACTGGCCTTATAGCGGAATTGTTCGCCATTTCCGTTTGCTTGATTTACGATATTAAACTTGAATCGCCATTTCTTGCTGTTCCTCCTCTGAACTTGGTATGCAATATCGGTAAGGTTAATATTACTCGTGTTAGAACAAGATGTACCGTTTATTGATTGTTCTGATTACTTTATTCTTATGACTATAATATGGATAGCAGTCATTCCTTTTAAAATCAATGCCACACCTCACAATCTGTACTATAATAGGTTTAAATTATTTAACCTCGCGTCTACTGTTACTAGATTACATCCTATAAATTACTTAGCAGGCAAATCGTGTTAGTTTAGTGAAATCCCCTGATACGTTGTGTCGGGAGGTGGAGAGGCCATTGTGTTCCTCAGACAATGGGTATTGTACAGGTGTTGAATACGTGGCATGTATTACGTTCATCACTCCTAGAGTAATTAGTACAGAGACTTGTAACAGTCGACAACAGGATCCATGTAATCCTCCATGTCGAGATCCCTTCAACCTGAACCTTCGAGTCACACTATGAAAGTGTAAAGGGTTTACGATTGGAGTATTGAAACTGTGTATTGTTTATTATTAGAGACTTGTAACAGTCGACAACAGGATCCATGTAATCCTCCATGTCGAGATCCCTTCAACACGAAGCTTTGAGTCATACTATGATACTAAATACTGTAATACTATGCGATTGCTAATGGCGCAGTGTAGCGGGTACAGCGGAAGTCGCAATATAACAGGATCAAGCAATATCAAACGTGGCTGCTGCTTGGATAGGTGACCTCTGAACGATCCTGTCCTTGCAAGCAGCCCGATTCCGCCTGCCAGGTCATTTTTGGTGGTTCAGAAGTCACATTTAAGTTGTTGTTCCCCAGGTTAAGTGTTAGATAGAGCTTCTCGGTTCTAACTTCGCCTGGTAAAATAATACATCTTTCCTTTACTTTTCTTTACTTAATTCCAAAAACCCTTAAAACTAGCAAATAACTCATATCTTGGTAAAAATTTCAATCCACAACAATATTAGCCCTCGTAACAGAAACAAGACAAGAATTCCAACACCTCCAGGAAATCTTAGATGAAAACCGGACCTTATCGACAGCCACCTACTTCGTTCACAGTCTACAAAGAAAACACGACTTCCAGCTCAAACACGACGACAACAGCAGCATAGTAAACAACACGAGACTCATATAGCACATTTTATCAGTCTGTACTACTGTTTTAACATAACTTGTTTTTATAGTTCTCTTATTAATTCACATTAACAACATAAAATCAAAATCCTAAAACCTACAATTCACAAACGTGATTACCCAATGAACAACCTAAATTAGAAGAGAATCACGATTCGTGGGTAGAATCGTCATTTAACCAGGGGAATGTAAGGGAAATGTAATTATTAGTAAATTAACATTCATAAGACTCAAGAACAGATTGTCGAGGGAAAGGAATTATCGTATTACCAATCGAAACAAACAATCTCAGGATGTAAGTGGATACCCACGTCCGCCCATAAATCAATGCTAGAAAAAACAAATTAAAGAATTATGCAGAACCTATTGACAGAGATAGTAACGCCGGAAATACACAGTTTAAAGAGTTCAAGGACAAGCAGCCATGCTGATATAAAAAATGCTGATACCATCGAAAGATTTGGCAGGGGCTTGGTTAGGCGAGTTGGCGGGGGTTACATCGAAAGGTATTGGAGAACAAGGGGACGATCGGAAATCTTATGGAGATTAAACGGTGAAAGGAAAAAAAATCAGGGGTGCGAGTGAGAGTGTTTTGAGTGCGTTTTAAAAGTACTTTTATTCAAAATATTGTCATGTTTTAGTGTCAAGTGAAAATAAAATGTAAGTTAAGAAATGTTGTATTTTATTACGAACGTAACATTAGATAATATCAGGATTTCATTAATCGTCTTATTATGTTTTATTTCATTTTTCAAGGTACCTGTACCTTAAGCGATTAGTAAATTATCATGTGTAGAGATCGAAATTATAGTTTGCTATTGAAATACATGTCGTATATTTTATGTAAAATTTCTTAATTTGGAAAAGTAGGTCATTCATTATAATAACGTAAATTTATGTAAATGTTTGGATATTTTAAAAGAAAGATTTCCTCCGCTTAGTTCGTAATGGAAATAAAGTGAAACAAAATATTTTCGGGTGTGATGTATAACTATAAAAATTTGTTATTAAAATTATGAAATATAACTTGTAATATAGATTCCAATAACAAATTTGATTCATTGCTTTAGCATTAAATGTTTTATGTGTTAGATATGGTTTTGCTGATCCCTGTTGTTATTTAAAATGAACTCAAAATAATTTGATTTCGCTAAAAATAAATATGTGCTGGTTCTTTTGAATGTGTTGTATTGCCGATCGAACCTACTAACTAAATCCTCTCACAATAGCCCTGGCTTGAAATACATTTTAATTCACACACGAACCTTACTTGGTGGACCCCCAATTAGACTTTCCATGACAGAATTTAACTACAACTTCACAATATCAATCAGCTTAATTTGAAGGGAACGTTTGGAAAAATATCTTTAATAAAATGATGTTTTGGAAAAATTAAAAATGTTGTTCAAATAAGAAAGATTTCCTGAGGACTATGGATTTACTTACGAAATAGATCCGAGCCAGATGGGGTTTTAACCTCTCTCTGCTTTGGATAGGTCCAGGATTCAGGTTTCATTCTTTAAATACCTGTCAGTTTAATAACACTTTAATCGAGGGATCTTCTCCATAATCATTATGATACAACACACAACAATATGTACCTTTACAATTAGTACCTTTTGTGCTGGAGAGAGAACTCACAGTATTGATCTCAGGGTAGATTGAGGCACTTTGGTGATTTGAAGGGCAAATTTATGTACTGGCATTACTGTCTGTCGATACCCTGGCAGGCTTTTTCTACGCAGTTACAAAAGTTTACATTTCGAATGGGTGAATGTGTTTAGATTGATCCTTTGAGCTTGTCAGGAGTTTATGCTATGAGTGTAGAGTGAGTTAAGATTGATCCATTGAGGATTGTAAGGAGTCATGCTATGAGAGTAGAGTGGGTTGAGATTGATCCATTGAGGATTGTAAGGAGTCATGCTATGAGAGCAGAGTGGGTTGAGATTGATCCATTGAGGATTGTAAGGAGTCATGCTATGAGAGTAGAGTGGGTCGAGGTTGATCCATTGAGGATTGTAAGGAGTCTTGCTATGAGAGTAGAGTGGGTTGAGATTGATCCATTGAGGATTGTAAGGAGTCATGCTATGAGAGTAGAGTGGGATGAGATTGATCCATTGAGGATTGTAAGGAGTCATGCTATGAGATAGACTGGGTTGAGATTGATTCATTGAGGATTGTAAGGAGTCATGCTATGAGAGTAGAGTGGGTTTAGATTGATCCATTGGGGATTGTAAGGAGCCATGCTATGAGAGCAGAGTGGGTTGAGATTGATCCATTGAGGATTGTAAGGAGTCATGCTATGAGAGTAGAGTGGGTTGAGATTGATCCATTGAGGATTGTAAGGAGTCATGCTATGAGAGTAGAGTGGGTTGAGATTGATCCATTGAGGATTGTAAGGAGTCATGCTATGAGATAGACTGGGTTGAGATTGATTCATTGAGGATTGTAAGGAGTCATGCTATGAGAGTAGAGTGGGTTTAGATTGATCCATTGGGGATTGTAAGGAGCCATGCTATGAGAGCAGAGTGGGTCGAGAGAGATCCATTTAGGATTGTAAGGAGTCAAGCTATGAGAGTAGATAGCATCTAGGATTGTTTGAACCATAGAGAGTATAATGTTCTATAGTACTCTACTGTCCGGGCAATTGAACATCACGTTATCTCAGACGTTGACATCTAAAATTATTGAAACATCTCATACATATTTAGTACCATTTTTAATATTCATATTGATTTATACATAGAGGGTTAAAAATGTTTGTACTCTTATAAATATAACAAAATTTCTAAATAATTAGTGCCAATAGTTCTTGTAATGTTTTGTAAATATTTATAGCTGTACGGATTCACCTAGAAACAGAAGTGTCCTAGTTATCATTTATTTAATAACTCTTTATACAAATAAAATGGCTTTATGTTTTAGAATTGAAAAACATGTATTTTTATATTCGGGTAATGGAAGTGCTAGTAGTGAATTAATAATGTATATTTGTAGATTGAGTGCTTTTGTAACTAAAAGTAGCAGGCTAATGGAAGTGTTTGTAGTGAGATGACAATAGATGTCATGTGGACAAAAAGTTTATTTGATTGTAGATTGAATGCTTGTTGTAACTAAAAGTAGCAGGCTAATGGAACTGTATGTAGTGAGATGATAATGGATGTCTAACGTGGACGAGAAGTACTCTAAAATCTGAAACTTTTGCGGCTCACACAGCTTTTGTTGATTGTAGATTGAGTGCTTCTTGTAAACTAAAAGTAGCAGGCTAATGGAAGTGTTTCTAGTTAGACGACAATGGTTATTTCACACCTTGTGTTGTTACTCCAAAAGGTGTGATACATTTGTTTTTCGCTTCACATTATTGTGTTAAAACGACAATCATTATCCTGGCTTGTATATTTTAGTTCAGTTCATAAACCGTCGTACTAAGAAAGTAAATAATAAATTATGGGAGGAATATAATTGGAATTTTAAGATAATCAAATAACCTTGCCTTGGGTGGTTTAGTTTTTATAAATATTTGCTTTTATGACATAAAAATACTTATTGAAGCTGTTGAAATTTACAATGCTCAACAAAATGAGAGTGAATCTGATGAATTCCTCAAGCATTGTATTATCTCACAGAGATGAGTGCGAGAAGCGTGTCATTTATGGCTATGCCGTTTGTTATGAGAATCGCACTTTAGGGGGAGAATTGTACTTTAGGGGGAGAATCGCACTTTAAGGGGGAGAATCGCACTTTAAGGGGGAGAATTGCACTTTAAGGGAGATAATCGTACTTTAAGTGTGAGAAACGCACTTTAAGGGGGAAAATCGTACTTTAAGAGTGAGAAACGCACTTTAAGGAGGAGAATCGCACTTTAAGCGGGAGAATCGCGCTTTAAGGGGGGAATCGCACTTCACTTTAGTGGGAGAATTGCACTTTAGGAGGAGAATCACACTTTAGGGAGATAATCGAATTTTAAGAGTGAGAAACGCCCTTTAAGGGGTAAAATCGTACTTTAAGAGTGAGAAACGCACTTGAAGGAAGAGAATCGCACTTTAAGGGGGAGAATCGCACTTTAAGGGGGATAATCGCACTTTAAGAGTGAGAAACGCACTTTAAGGGGGAGAATCGTACTTTAAGGAGGTGAATCTCACTTTAGGGAGATAATCGTACTTTAAGAGTGAGAAACTCACTTTAAGGGGGAAAATCGTACTTTAAGAGTGAGAAACTCACTTTAAGGAGGAGAATTGCGCTTAAAGGGGAGAATAGCACTTTAGGAGGAGAATTTTACTTTAGTGGGAGAATTGCACTTTAGGCGGAGAATCTCACTTTAGGGAGATAATCGTACTTTAAGAGTGAGAAACTCACTTTAAGGAGGAGATCGCACTTTAAGGGGGAGAATCGCACTTTAAGGGGGAGAATTGCACTTTAAGGGGGAGAATTGCACTTAAAGGGAGATAATCGTACTTTAGGGGGAGAATCGCAATTTATGGGGAATCAGCCTCAGTACTCTTAAATTAAGATGGTAATAACTACATTGGTGAATGAGAATTATTTTAAAAAATACTATAAAGTTCAGCTACACATCGACACAGAGCATATAATCGTTTTCAATATTCAAAAAAGAGTGGTTATGGATCCGAGTCAGCTAACGTTATGATTCCCTTTGACACAACAACCAACATTGTTCAGCCAACAGATCGTCCCGGTGGTTATCCTGTCTGCACAGACTGGTCTGGGGGATACAATCGGGGGATTGTTTAGTGCCTGGTTGTGCAAGATACATAGGAATATAAGATGATTTATCAGATTCATGTAAATTACAACAAGCATTAAGGACATTTCTAAGTGACCATTTGGGGGAGGAGGCTTTCTAGAAGTGGAGGAGGGGCTAAACAACCCTAACTCCGCCTCAAAAAATAAAGACATATTTAATTTAATTTTCACCAACATATATCGCTTTGTTAATCAGAGGGAATCAGACATAACGTTGTCAGTTCCATTACCTTATTTTTTACAAGCAACTAAAGAATGCCCTGTATTTGATATCGGGTGATAGCTATGGCAAGACATATGTAGGAATACTGTTGCAATGATAAAGATGGCCTAAGAAGAAATCTCTACTCTCATGTCGCAAACTTGTATAAAATTAATTATGAAAATAGGTCTAAATAGTTAGTTGATACAAGAACGTTATAAACAGAAAGTAACGATTTTAGTTATTTCATAAATACAATAAAGAGATTATATAAGGAGAATTCTGAACTTTTTATACTTATATTAATTTTTAGCTGTTATAAACGCACATAACAATTAGAGTCATTTTCGGTTGAATGTTATTGCCTTTTTTATTTTTAAGTTACAGGACATTAAATTACAAGCCTTTTCCTTACTATTTTATAAAACATATGGCAAACACAAAATGTAATAAAATATTCATATTCAGTTATATATTAGTATAGAAATAAAATTTTATTACATGGTTTAAAAAAGGTTTTATTCCTAATTTGTAGTGTTTATGTCACGAAACATAGCCCAAGAGATAACTCGTGTGTCAGGTGCTTTACATATAGAATTGCCGGAAGAGTCCTGGTGTTTACTAATGATACAACTAATACAAATAACAAAATATTAATTTATAACTTTGTAAACGTATCGGTTCTATTTGAAACAATCCTTCTGAATAATTAAAACAAATACAATCGTAAGCCAGAGCTTAACACCATTGAACAACTCGTATTGACCGCAGCATTTACGTCATTACACGGCCAGGTCTTCATGACGTTCACAGTCATGTATATGTCAATGTACATTCATCTGACCTTTGTTCCATTAACAACTCATATTGACCGCAGTATTTACGTCATTACACAGCCAGGTCTTCATGACGTTCTCAGGCATGTATATATCAATGTACATTCAACTGATCTTTGTTCCATTGAACAACTCGTATTGACCGCAGTATTTACGTCATTACACAGCCAGGTCTTCATGACGTTCACAGTCATGTATATATCAATGTACATTCACTGATCTTTGTTCCATTGAACAACTCGTATTGACCGCAGTATTTACGTCATTACACGGCCAGGTCTTCATGACGTTCACAGTCATGTATATATCAATGTACATTCATCTGATCTTTGTTCCATTAACAACTCATATTGACCGCAGTATTTACATTATTACACAGCCCAGGTCTTCATGACGTTCACAGTCATCTATATATCAATGTACATTCATCTGATCTTTGTTCCATTAACAACTCATATTGACCGCAGTATTTACGTCATTACACAGCCAGGTCTTCATGACGTTCACAGTCATTTATATATCAATGAACATTCAACTGATCTTTGTTCCATTGAACAACTCGTATTGACCGCAGTATTTACGTCATTACACAGCCAGGTCTTCATGCCGTTCACAGTCATGTATATATCAACGTACATTCAGCTGATCTTTGTTCCATTGAACAACTCGTATTGACCGCAGTATTTACGTCATTACACAGCCAGGTATTCATGACGTTCACAGTCATGTATATATCAATGTAAGTAGATATGAATATGCCGGTTCTAGACCACTTTTGGGACAGACAGAAAATCAATGTAAAATACTGTCCATTGAACCATAAACAAATCTAATAAAATCTAACAGCAAATCTCAATGAAAAATTAACCGAATCTACAGTCGTTCGTCTCCAAAAGCGATCGGTACATTACTCTGTGGAATGAAAAATTAACCGAATCTGAGCTTCTACTTTCTTAAGCTGTGCTTTGTAAAATGTTGTCAAATCTGCTACGAATAAATAAAATTTAATCAATTTAAAACATTTTTACTAAAAACATACTTTAATAAAAAACTTTTCTACTAAATAAACAACATGAACTCACCAAGCTCTCTTCAGTTTCTAGCATTAAAACAGTGCAACAAAGATGAATTCAGTGAATTGCCGGTTTATTCTCAACAACAGTTGATACCGTCTTTAAATGAAACAGAATTAAAAGAACTTGTAGAGTCTTTTGCAGAAAAAACGTCTAATGGAGTGTTTTACTATCGGCAAAAAACTAAAAAAGTAAGGGATTACATATTTAATATAATTACGAAAGATATTGAAAAAGAAAGTAAAAAATAAACAAACAGAGAGTTTTCATCGTTTTTTTATGACATTTTTCCCATATTATACGTCCTTTCAAGATAATCAAGACTTAATTGATGAATTTCTTAGGAATTTTTTGTAAGTATCAAGATTTATCAACACAATTCATTAAAGAGCATTATAGAATTTTTCTTATAGAATATAGCCACATTTTGTGTGAAACAAAAGGTATTACTGTAGATAATATTCCATGTGATTCCTATGAAGAAAGACACCAACTATGGTTATCAAAACAGTACTATGACGTGGGGAGGGACTGCAAGTTTTAGAGTTAAGACTTTATTCTACAAAGTTAATTGTTATAATTTCTTTATCTTTTATAGTCTTCTTTCCAGTAACAATCAAGTGTAATTTTTCATTTTTGTTTAATTCTTTAATCTTTTTTCTCATCCAAAACAGTCAAAAATCTGTTCGGCAAGTGTACTTTACAATCTTCCAACTCGGCAATTATTGTAAACCCGAATTTATCTTTCATTTTCTCCAAATTCAAGATTCTATGTTTCTTCCTTTCTTCCAATTCATTTAACTTCTTATACTCTTTAAACTTACATTCTCCAATATCATTTAACTCTTTCAAGAACTCCATTTAAATAGAAAAAATTTAAAGACGGAAAAAATGAAATTTGCTAACAATCACTCGAGAAGTCGGGGAGAATGTGAGTAAAACCGCATTCTTTTCAAGAGGTTCTTCGTTTAATTTCTCCAAATGTACTATAAAATCATCGAGGATTTCTGGCTTAAAATCGTAGACAAATTCAACATCCAGATAATGAAAAAATACAGGTAATATCTTTTCATAATAAACGTGTGTATCGATACCTACAAACCTAATGTATTCTTTGAAAAGGAAAATAATTTTGTCAATGGTTTCCAAGAGATAAGTAAAAATTTTTATTCTGTTTTCTAAATTCTGTAACAAATTTTGTTTGCTTCTTGTCTCCATATTGCAATTTTGTAAGCAGGTTATTCAAATGTGTTAATTTATTTCGAAATTTCTTAGGTTTAGGTCTTTCTAACAAAATTAAATTACAACCTCTACAAACTAAATATCTTTTATCGATAATTTCTCCTCTATTAGAACACTTGTAAACAGTTGGCATTATACTCTTCCATTTAAACAAAAAGATTTTTTTATAAATGGAGATTATGGAACTAAGTCTGCCGAGATATAAATTTTTCAGCGCAAATGTTTGTGTTTACATTTCTACAACAGAGAT
The DNA here is from genome assembly GCF_021130785.1 of Homalodisca vitripennis. Lineage (NCBI taxonomy): Eukaryota > Metazoa > Arthropoda > Insecta > Hemiptera > Cicadellidae > Homalodisca > Homalodisca vitripennis. The sequence continues at coordinate 23,812 of NW_025777798.1, forward strand.
AAATAGAAATAATTTCATTCTATTGTACAACTATTTAGGATATTTTGTCTATGACTACAAAGATTATTCCGGAAGAAATCGAGATTTTTTCATCAGCGAAAGAGTATATTTTTGAAGTTTTAGAAGGAATGAAAGAGAATAATATGAACATCATCAATTATTGTAAAAGACAAAATGAATGATTGTGTCTTTGGTGTAGTGTTGTTAGTGTGCGTGTTTGCGCTATGGGGAATCACATCACATTCAACTTCTACGGTGTCTATTGTTTAGAGACTTGGCCCTGCACTGCTACTGTCCAACCAAGTTAATGGCTAGGAGCTGTAATTCGGGTCTTAGACTCTGGAATTGTTTTGTTCCCAAGTCTCATTTTTCTTTGGTAACTACTGTGTAGAAGTTGATGGAGAGATACAATTAGGGAATTTGTGTCGGGTGTTTTGTAAGTGTAATGTTGTATTAATGAATGATGTGAATGATGAATGTAATGAACGAATTAAGGAAGAGAAGGAATGTACGAATTAAGGAAGAGAAGGAATTAAGGAATGAAGTGGAAAGGTGAGGAAGCAAATGGCGCGCCAACCACAGTTGTCATTACTCGGCTTGTTCTATAGTCATTACACTATGGCCACTCGTGTAAAGACTTGTCCCCAACCACTGAACGACAACCATGTCTTCCTCAATAAAAAGCGCGCCTGAAGCTCTGGGATTTGAACCCAGAACCTCAGGCTTTGAAGGCAAGCGTCTTACCAACTGAGCTACGGAGAGTCTCGAAAGATATAAGCTATATCTCTGCTATATAAGTTGTTCAATTAGGATTGCTAGTTTACAAGTTTATTAATAATTTTATATTTCAAAAACCACTCAACCGATTTTAATGAAATTTGGTACACATATAGTAAATACTTAACTCTTTCGACTTAACTTATCCATAAGGGTGAAATCATCCCCTATTTCTTAATATTCATAAAAAAATAAAAAAAATTATCAGAAAAATCTGAAACTTCAAAAACAAGCGAGTTCAACTTAAAATTTCATGAAAATAACAAAATTTTCAAAAACTACCCCAATCATCCCTTATCTTAAAACTCTTATATCTCGAGAACTATTGGAGCTTTTTTGCTGAAATTTGGTATATAGGATCAGTAAATATTAAAGTATTTTTTAAAATCATAACTTCCGGTCCAACCCTTAAGATGACCTTGGAATAGTTTTTTGTTAATATCATCCCCATTTTTTAAGATATTCTTTTGAAATTAAAAATGAATACTTATATCAATGTCTTTAACAATTCTGTAAAGTTTTAAAATTATCCGATGAATAATAGTGAAAATAACGTGATTTTTACTGAATTTCTCTAATATCGTTCTTAATCACATCATAGGCTAAAAATTTCTCAGAGACAACAACAACATAACAAATCGCGTTTGTAACAGCTTTTTGAAAATCCATATTGATAATTATATCGTTCTTTGAACCAGAAATATTTGTCAAACTCTTTGTTGTATCAATGACATAAATAGGTCTATTCGCTAAAAATTCTTTAGGATTGTAATACATTTCCTTATTATTACAGTAAACTTTCTTAAAATCTTGATACATCTGATACATGATTCTGAAAAGACCTCCGGAAATGTTTAAATTTTGTAATTCATCTGGATAATAAGAACCGTTCAATTTTACTCTGATATTTTTTACATCCAAACTATCAAACTTTGAAGGATTTTTTTTCTTGATTATTCTGTCTACCTGTTTGAAAACCTATAATAACGAACTTGGGATTGAAGATATTTCTATAAATGTTTGTAATATCGAACGAATAAGTTGTTCCGGAAATACCTTTTTGTTCAATACACTGCCAATCTAGAAAATTAAACATAATGTTTTGACTTTTTTGTAATTTCATCAATCAACCTTATTTTACTCGTGATTTTATAATCAATCATTGGAACTCTAATAAAAAAATCTGTAATTGTTATTTTTCCATCAACAGGCATAACATTTCCAGTTGCAGTCTTCAGAATCGCATCATCGTCTTCTGCTCTTATAAAACTTAAATAAAATCCTCCTTTATAGATCGGAATAGTAACATTTTCAAAAAAATCCTAATCCAAAATGAGATAAATTTCCAGCTGCTTCAAAAACACCAAATTTAAAATCTGATTCAAAGCCATTAGAAGTTTGAGAAATAACATCACTTTTTGAATACGAAATAGTTCCTTTAATTGTGCTTAATTGGCCACAGTTTTCGACTTCTTCTATCAATTTATTGTGTTTTCTTACTTCAATCTTAGAAAATAAAAACGGTATAAAATTATCGATTAATCTAACATTATCAGTTCCAAGATATGCTTGACCATCTTGTTTTGTTAAAGTTCCAGAAATATAAAACTGGAAGTTAGACGAGCAAAAGTTATCTCCAAAATCAATATTAAACTCAGTTCTTTTTATTCGGTTCATTCAAATGTTGTTTACTAATTGGATAGAAATTTTTAAACTCCGCCCTTTCAATATCACTAGCATATTTTCTGTAGTCCGCCATTTAATAAGAGAAAATTTAGAAATTTTAAACATCGTGTATCATTTTTTCATCGATCTAATGTACGTTTTTATAAGAAAAGATATAAATTTTAGTAAAATAATTAAAAAGATTAGAGTCATTTTTAATGATCTACTTCGTCATATTCAGGATTCTCTTCCTTAAATTTTGCGATCTCGGTCACATATTTCAATAAAATCTGCACAGGATAGTAACCGCTATCTATAATATTGTTCCAATCAACTGTATCTTTATTTTCATCCAAAAACTTTATACTCAAGTGTTGATAGAGACAAAGAACAGACATATGATCTTTTAATTGATAATGTATATTTTCTTGAATGAACTCTGATGATAAAGTTTGATATTTTGCAATGTTATACCAATTCAATTTGTTTACGTATAATCTCATCATATCTTCGGATAATTCATATTTTTGAGAAATGTCATCCCAATGTTCTTTTTTCAAATCTCTTTCGTGTTGCATTATAAAAAGATCGAAAGCACTGTAATGTCCCGCCATCTCTATTTATTAAGAAAAAATTTCAAAATCAAGTTTTTATAAATTGGCTCTTTTTAGCGTTACATTCAGCACATTTTCCAGAAATTCTCTTAACTCCATTGATATTTGCATAGTATTTTATATCATTTGTTGCAGTTTTTTCTTTACATCTCACACAATATATGAGCGCCATTTATATAAGGAAAATTAGTCATCATAGCCGCCTAATCCATTAAATCTGTTATCAATGTTTTCAAAAGATTTATTAACATCTTCTTTAAATTTATTAAAGTTTTCTTCTAGTTTATTTACTTTATCGAGATATAAAGAGTATTGATCATCTATTCTTTTAAGTAATTCATTATTATGTGTTACTTTCTCATTGAAACGTGTACAAAAATTTTCAAAAAAGTTTACTTTCTCATTGAAATGTGTATCAAAATTTTCCAGAATTTTGTTAATTACTTCACCAACTAATTCATTAACATTATTTTTATATGTATTAAAGTTTTCTTCTAGTTTATATACTTTATCAAGTAATTCACCAACTTCGTCTACTGATCTTTTACTTCTCGCTTCAAGTTTTTCATAGACTTCTGTTGTAAAATCTTTAACATGCTGTTTATGATTCTCATAATTTTGTTTTAGTTCATTAAACATTTTAATAGGATCTTCTAATTGAATCATTACAACAACATCAAATGGATTAATTCCTTTACTAACACCGCTAATTCTTTTTTCCTTTAAAATCTAAGGCATTTTTAACATTCGGATCATGTAAATCAACAATATCGATGTTTTCTGATAATTTTAGAGGTTTTAAAATTTGTTCTTTAACAACAACATCATGTTTGTCAATACCAGGTCGAACACCGACAATTCTTTTCTTATTAGCCAAACTAACATAATTCTTTTCAACTTTGATCGCTTCAGTAATTTCATCAGCTTTTTCGATGTGAGACATTAAATTGGTAAATAATTTTTTTACACCATCATCAACTTCTTTTTCCAATGTTTTTATTTTATCAGCAACTTCATTTGAACTCATGAAATTTGCAAGTTTGTTATCATATTCTGCTTTAAAATCTTCAATCTCGACAGCAAACATATCTGAATCTGGAAGGTTTTGTAATAAATTTTCTAACTTGTTATCAAACTCATTTCTCAAACTATCAAAATTAAAACTATTATCTACATTTTGAATAATTTGTGTACCAAATACGTTAAAAATATTTTGTGAATACATATTTATTAAGCAATAATTTGTTAACAACTTCTTTAAAATCTTTACCATCACTCAGTTCATTCAACACAAAAACACATAAATGACCACAAATTGGGGGATCTTTATAGTCTTGAATCTGAGAATCATTGTAGTAAACGCTTGATTTTTTCAAATATTTAATCAATTCTATAGGTGGTTTGTCCTCAATTCTTCCATACGAATCAAAATAAAACGCAATCTTATCATTTTTATAATAGCAAATCCAATGTGTTCCACTTCCCATAATCGAGTCTAAATTCACAATTCCACATTCAAATTTCTTAACTTTTTCAGGTAATGTATCTCTCATGAAGATTCTTCTAAAATGTTTAATATTTTTGCAGATTTCTTCCAATTCCCCGAATGTTAAAGGTTTAAATTTTTTTTTTCAATGTTTGATTTCACGTAATTCAAAGTTTTTTCATCTAATCCAGATCCTGTAACATCTTCCAACTCTTTATCTAACCAATTTAAAATGTTTCGAACAATAGGAATCACATCCTTTTTAACGATTGGAGCAGCTTTACGAACATAAGGAACAACATTTTTTAACAACTGGAATATTTTCTCCAAAATCTAATAAATCTTTCAAAAGTCCACCATTTTTAAGTTCTTTCAACTGATTATAAGAAAATTCTATTCTGGTTCCTTTATTGTTTTTCTTATGTTTTTCGAGTTTATTGTATTGTCTATTTGTTAAAAATATCTTATCTTCGCCATTTTTTAGTTGATCTATTTTAAATTGAATACTAACGGGTATTTTCTTCTTAAAAGCGGATTTTATTTTTTCTTTCTGATTTTTGCTGAAATTTACATTCACCTCCATTTATATAGTTAAAATTTCAAGTTCTCTTCGGTTCCCATTCCTAGTTTTCTCTTCAAAAACATTGCTCCAGCTGTTGGAAGTGCAACAAATCTTTCACCTAATCCAGCATCTTTTGATAAAAATCTATCCATTGCCTTATCTTGCAAAACTTTATCTGCTATATGTCTGGAATTTGTGTCTCTATGTTTTGCATAAAAAATATCGTGTTCCATAGCAGCTTGATCTAATTTATTTATACCAGGATCTCCTCTTTTCAATCTTTTTTCAAGTTTTGTGCCAGGTCCCAGATATTCATAGCCTGGTACGTGTAATTCAAAAGGTAAATTGTTGATAAAATCATTCAAAAGTCCGCTACCTTCAATCATAGATGAACTTATTGCCGGCAAAACTCGTTTTAAATATTTAATTCCATCAGGTTTTTCAATCATTTCATCAAGTTTGTTCGAAATAAAATCTTTAATCGCTTTCTTTTCGTTCAAAAAATTGTTGTTTCCAGCCTTTTCTTGAGCATAAATATAATTAATAATTCCATCGAGTTTTGTCAAATCGTCGATATATCTGTATTCAATCTTATTATCACTGTATTTTCTCACACCTGACCCTTCGATTCTTTTTTCCCAAATTGGTTTAATCAAATTGAGATATTTTTTACCTTTACTTGACTTTGGTTTCTTAGTTGATGGATCATTATTTTTGTAAATTGAATCAGATTTCCATAAAATTTCAGTATACTTTTTCAAGTCTTCTTCAGAATATAAACCGTCTTTTGGAACATCAGTGCCTGTTAATAATCTCCATAAACCTTGAGTTCCTTCATATGTTTTTTTCATTAATAATGATATCATTATGCTCAAAATTCACGGGCAAATTTCCAATCATAAAACTTTTCTTTTTTCTGTCCCAATACAAACCAAATTTATCATCCTTTGCTCTAGGAAGAAATTTTTTACCAATTTCACCAATTATTATATCCGTTGTTCCAGGACTTATTGGTTCAACTATGGTAGAGTCTTCAATGATTCGAGGTCTAAATGGTGTTGAAGATGGTAATTTTGGCAATTCAAACTCAGATTCTGGTATCGAAATATCAGCAAATTGTCGTACAACTGGAACCAAATTCATCAAATTTTGATTATCGCTTAAAACATTTTCAATTTTGCCCTCAACATTTTTTATTGCAGATGTTACAGGTTGATTAATTTTTTGAATAAATTCTTGTTCTTTTTCATCAATTCGAATCTGTTCTTTAAATTCTTTGATTAATTTCTTTTCTATTTGATCAAGTTTTTTTGCTTCTTCTGAAGTTACGTTCGCCATTTATTTAGGAAAATTTTGAAACGTGGAACGTAAAAACGTGAACGTGGAACGTAAAACGTGAACGTGGAACGTGAAACACGAACGTGAAACACGAACGTGAAACGTAAACACGAACGTGAAACATGAACGTGAAACATGAACGTGAAACATGAACGTGAACGTGGAACGTGAACGTGGAACGTGGAACGTAAAAACGTGAAACATGAACGTGAAACATGAACGTGAAACATGAACGTGAACGTGGAACGTGGAACGTAAAAACGAGAACACGAAACGTAAACGTGAACGTAAAATCATGAAAACAACTAGATTATCACACGTTTATATTGGAAAATTTATTCAAATATTTACCATTTTTAGGCTTCAAAGTTAGATTAATAGTTAAAAATCCATAGTCTTCTTTCCAAATTTTATCACACAATTCATTAAAGTGGTTAAAACTCATATCAGATCCCACATAATTGTTGTAAATCTTTCTCGAATAGTGATCGTCTTGCTTAAAAATACACAACATATTCAAATTATTTCTAATAACTTGTTTATCAACCTTTGAAAAGCATTGGGAAAGATAGATACAAGATATGTTTTTGTGACGAGACATTACGAAATATTCCTTAATAACGTCCTGATTTTCCAAAATACAATCATCAAAAACGATTAACGAATTGGGTTTACATTCGCTTAACGGAACTATGTCCTCAGAAGCATTATAAAAATATGATATTTTCTTACTTAAGTTCTTCTCAATATTTTCAAATCTTTCTTGTAATTTTTTATAGGCGTCTTGTTCTAAAGATTTACTAAAAACATACAAATTGGAATAAGGAATCAACCTATTGTAGATAAAATTCAATAATAAAGTTGTTTTTCCACATCCACTTGAACCAACAATTAACAATCTGATTGGTTGATCTTTCTTATTTTCTTCAAACGTTTGAAGTTTTATCTGATCTTTTTGCTTTAAAAATTTCTCCATTTAAATAGAAGATTTTCATCTTGAAGCAACGCTTGCGAAAATGAAGCTGTTCAAGTTGACTTCAGAAAGCTCTAAATTAGTTTTAAACTTGGAACATCCTATACACTTAGAGGAAGAATCAAATTATTTTATCGGTTTAAGCGGTTTTTATTCTGACAATTTTGTAATAAATATTAGTGAAAGTTCTCCTTATTGTATAGGATTTAGTGAGAAGAACATAACAAAATACTATGGTTTAAACAAAGGATATTATACTTTCGATCAAATAAAAAATTCCCTTAAAAATTATCTGAAAACATTCAAACAATCAGATAAATCTTTAAACTTTGACGAAAACAAGTTTGAAATGCAAAAAAATTATCTTTATAATAAAATTCAAATAAAATCACCAGTAAGAATAATGTTTTCAGCAATTATTGTAGATTTGTTAGGGTTTGTTCAAGAAACTATTGAGCCAAATCAGGTATATTTAGGAAATAAAAACGCCAAAATTTAGACCGTTCGATGTAATTGAAGTGCACTGCAATCTCGTTGAACCTAGTTTTGAAAATCATACCGAACATTTACACAAAGAATCTGAAATTTTGTACACATTTTTCCCAAATGTTGCTTATGGATCAAAAATCAGTGAAAAACCGAATGAAATCGATTATATTCCAATTAGAAAAAATATTAAAAGAATTCAAAAAATCGTTCTAACTATACAAGACTCTGAGGGAAATTTATTAAATAATGAGAGTAAAACAACAATATATTTAAGATTGTCGAAAGAATGATGAATCAAGGGGGGAACGAATCGTTCTTACCTTCAAAATTTTCAAGAAAACAACTTTTGAATGTATAAATTACAAGAGTCTATGCCATAGATCCTTTCAAAATCTTCATCCTGACACTGTTTTTATCAATGAATCTGGGCTTTATTCTCAAAATAAAAATTACTAGTTAAATTTTTTTTTCTATCTAAATGGAGTCAGTTGTGAATCTACTCAAATTCAATAATAAAGAAATTTTAACATTTGTTGACGAAAATAATGAATTTTGGTTTAAGGCGAAAGATGTTGCAGAGGTGTTAGAATATAAAGATACGAAGAAAGCAATTAAAGAACATGTCAAAAAAAAAAATATAAAAAAAGCTTCGAAAACATACATTCTGAAGGTAGGGGTGATTCGCCCCCGCCTTCAAACTTTCAAAAAAACACTGTTTTTCATCAATGAAGCAGGCATATATTCTTTAATCTTGAAATCTAAAATGAAAATAGCAGAAATGTTTCAAGATTGGGTTTTAGAAGAAGTTTTACCAAGTATTCGTAAATTTGGTGTGTACAAACTTGAAAACAAGATTAAATATTTAGAGGACGAAGTTAAACACTTGCAAATTAAAGATGAAATAAAAACGGAAATAATCGCAAAACAAAGTGTAAAAATTGACTTAATGAAACCAGACCTTGTTTGTAAAGATTTTGCTAAGAAAAAACACCATGTTTTTGTATTAATTAAGAAGAATCACATGTGGGAATATCCTTATTACGTTATCAGAGCTCAAAAGAGAGAAATACCGAAAAGATTGAAAGAACTTGAAATTGATTACCCAGAAATGGAAATTTTATTAAGACAAGGAGATCCAAATAGTATAAATCTCTACAACCAAATGAAAGAATCTTTGAATATTTTATACAACGGAAATCATTTTACTACAAATATGGCAGAATCTCGACTGATTTATAGAATATCTAAATTACACGATGAAAATGTTTCTAAATTTTACTAAAAACTCTCGATTTATTATATTTTGTTTGTAAATGTTTAGCATAACTAGGTAACCATTGTAAAATCTTTTTTTCATATTCACAAGGCATTTCGTTTTTATAACTTTCGCTGAAATTTTTTTAGCACAATCTTTGCAAAAAGCATCTTTTCTATCTTTACTATACTGCCAGTTATTAAATTCAGAAATATTTTTAATTTCTTTACAAAAGTAACAATTTTTTTCTTCTAAAGTTAATTTGTCCATTTTAACGTATAATTCCTTACAATAACAGTCTTTTCTATTCTCTTCTTGACACTTTGTACATTTCTTTTGAGACTCCATTTATATAGAAAAAAATTATTACACAATGAAAATGTTAAACTCTTAACTTATGATATTTGGTTTGTAAATGTTTTTGATAATTATTTAACCATTTTTATAGTTCTTCCACATTCACATTGAGTATCTTCATAATATAATCTATGAAGATTCTTCTTTACACAATCTTTACAATATGAGTCTTTCTTATCTCTACTATAGTGATCACTATTAAACTCTGAAATTTTTTTAGTTTCTTTACATTTAAGACATTCTTTATCTTCCAAAGTTAATTTTTCTATTTTATCATATAATTCTTTATGATATTCCCTTTCACAATCTTTGCAATTATAATGCATTCCATCTTTCCTATTTTTATCTTTATAAAATTCATTTAAATCTTTAAATTCTTTGCACTTTGTACATTTCTTTTGATGCGCCATTTATATATAGAAAATTTATATTACAGTTTTGACTTCTTCAATTCATATTCATAAAACTTTCCGGTTATTTCTTCATTATTTAAATCTTTTATACTATAAGTTACAGGATCTGTGTTATTAATTTGATAAATCACAAAGATTTCTCTTGACCAATTGTTCTTATATTTGTTCGAAAATGTTTGTTTTTTACTAACAATTCTTACATGATCATTGACTTTAAATTTTAGTTTTCGTGTGAATTTCAGGTGGAACATACTTGAAAACCGACTCTAATAACTCTTTTTCTGCATCTTTATCTACGTCTTTAGGCTTCATTTTGATTGTGCTATGAACAGTATCGTTATATTTCTTTACGATTTCTTGAAGAATATCGATCCATTTAAAGTTTTTATTAATCTCAAAAATTACTTTCATTCTCTCATTTTGAGTTCTGTTATATCTCTCTACAATACTTGATTTCTCTTCGTTTTCAGTATGATAAATCTTAATGTTGTATTTCCTCAAAACATCGTTAAATTCTTTATTTTTAAACTCTAAACCTTTATCTGTATGAAGTAGGTTAGGAGGTTTGTGATTGATCCTTATGGCATCTTTTACTATATCTTCGAAAGCTTTTGAAACATCCTTGCCGTTTTTTCTTTTGATAGCTCTTGACCAAGCATATTTTGAGAAAGTATCAATAACATTTAACATATACTTGAATCCATCATTTTTATCCGAATAGTTAGACATTATAACTAAATCTGCTGCCCATAAATCGTCAATTCCTAAAGTTATAATTTTTCTCTTTTTAAACTTTTTTTCGTACTGGTGCATGAATTTCTCTAGCTTCAATCTCGATTTCTTCCTTATTCTTAGATTCTTTCTTTACTTGTTTTTTCATTTGGATTCTTTATAAATTTACTCTTATTTGTCTTACATTTTGAACATTTTGCTGCAATTCTATACAATCCGTTTTGAGTTTGAACGATTTTAGAATCTATATTTTTCGTTTTTTTCTTGCATTTGTGGCAGTGAATCAAATCATCTTCCATTTACATGTCAAAGTTTCCAAGTTTATTTAACTCATCTAATATATCTGTTTTATAGCCATACGGTACTGTATCGATCTTATTTTCTAGGACAATTCTCTTATCATCTTTAGCGTTTAGTGCTAACTTGTTTATAGTAACAGTGTACAACTCATGTTTATAGCTTTTTATTACAGTCATCTCCCTAAATTCTTCTTTATCTTCGAACAAACATCTCTTCAAGTTTTCGATATTTATTGTTTTATTTACAACGCTTCTCTTAATTCCTTTACACCTAACTGGGTTTTTATCTAGATATTTGTACGAGTACATCTTAGACCTTAAACCACAAAATTCTTCTAAAACTTCGCTATTTAACTCATCTTTGAATTTCCCTATTACCTTCTTATTTTTAGTAGTGAAACATTCATGATCTTTTGGATAATCACTTGTATCAAAGTCATCTATATTTTCTTTAATAATTTTAAAAGGATCTCGTTTCAATTCTAGAAAATAACTGTCTGTATCCATGTAACACAGATTCAAATCTGGATCAAACTTCTTTAATTTGTTGTAATAAAACTCGTACATTAGCAATTTTGAGAGGTCGAGAACTGAAAATCCTATGTAAATCGGTTTGTTAAATTTAACCTTTTGTTTGTACATGTGACTCGCTATACAGTTGTCGTCAAAGATAGTGAAGCTTTTGAAGTTCGTTTTTCTTGGCCTGTTTCATTGAAAATTCTTCATTTCCTAGTCTAATATCGCATCTATTTCGCACATTTTCCATACTTTTTCCAAAAACTGAGTTGTTTCATCAGCTTATAAAAATCCTTCTCAAAGTCACTTGTAGCTTTGGTCCTCATATTAGTATTAAAATCAATGTACTCTTTCATAAAAGGCTTCTGATCGAATGCAATAACTCTATTCACATGTTTCAAAATCATACCTTGTTCCAAATAGAACTTCAAATTTCTCGAATGAACAACGTATTCAGTTTTATCCAGTAGAGTTGTGCAAAGTTTGTTTTTAAAATGTTCTGGAGCAAGAGGTAAATCCTTGTGATGTTCGTGTAAATTCGTTGGATATCCAAGATCAACTTCGAGAATATAGCCATAATCTTCGTCGCCAGTGAGTTCCAAAATTGTTTCTTTCCATTCTTCAGTTGTGTAAGTTTTTGGATCCATCCACTTGATATCACTAAACGGCAGTTTTTGCATTAGGCCATACCCATAAAGGTTATTAGCATCAACGTATAACAAATAGTTTTCGGGCTTTGTCTTATCGAAATCTTTCAAATATTTGTTATTTGCTTTTACATATCGTTTAATACACTGAGAAATGCCCCCGCGAATGCCTTTTTCGATCATCAAATACATATTATAATCACTAATTAATTGTAATTCTATCTTCGTTAATTTTAACATAGCATCCCATGCGAGACTGGGAGCTGTTAGATAGTGTGCCGGATCGAGTTTATAACAATTAAGGCAAATGTTTCTGAAATTTTCAAAGATATCAGCGAGCAATAGAACATCTTGAATGTTATAGAGATCAGAGTAATTTCCTAGATTTTTCTCTTTTAATTTGTTCCAAACATTTAAGTAGTGTTGAAAATCTTTCTCAGATATGCTCTCGTCTGTCAAAAGTGAATAGAAATCTTGAATTCTCAATTCTTCTGTGTAATCAAGTTTTTCAATACTGTCGATAAATTCATAGGGAAATATTCCTTTTCCAGATAGAATTTTAAAAATCTCGTCGTCGTCATTTGGTTGTCTATCTATTATCTCATTCAGTCCATCCTGTATAAAATGATTTGTATGTTTGAAGTCTTCTCTCTTTAGATTTTTAGCTAACTTTTCTATAGACGAGGCCATGAATCTGAACGTGTCTACAAACGAAAACTTGATGAATTTTCTTGGCTTATCACCTTCGAATTCATAGCCATATCCAGAATTTTACAGAATAATTTATATATTTTTCATCGGTGTTTGCAATCAAATCAACATTTCCATATTGTTTAGCCAATTCTTTTATGTACAAATGAGTATCGTAATTTGACATATTGTGGCAGAAAACGGGAATATTCTGAGGAAATTTCAAATTTAGATTGCAACATGCATGAGCTGCGCCTCGAAACTTGCCGGTTAAATGACAATGATCTCTCACTTTATTATAACTCTTATCTTTCCAACTATCAGGAGTAAAAACCATACTGAATTGACCCAACATCATAAGCAGACCATTCACAGATATGACAAACGTTTGAATTTTGATACGAAATTTCTTCTTCTTCTGTCAATTTCATAGGTTTCATGTTCTTAGAATTATATTTTTTTGCTATGTATTTCGATAATTTATTGAGTTCTTCAAACAATTTTGTCGGGACGTTTTTCAAATCTTCTTCATTTTTGGCACGATAACATATCGGTTTGTACATGCGATTGGTCACATTCGACACTAAATATAGAGTAAAACCATAAGGAATGTGCCTCTGAATCTTGGTTGTAGTCGATCTTTGTGGATTGTTTCTTGCATGTCGGAATTTTTTCTAATATGCTCTCAAAGTCCATATAAATTACGTACGGATGGTTAAATTTCTTTTGATAATTAGTAAATTTAGTTGTTTGACCTGGAAATGGCATAATTGGCTTACAAACTTCATGATTTTTACAAATTTCTAAGTGATCTGTTAAATCTCCAGATTTGTAAAAATGGCTTAAACATCTCGTGGGTTTAGAATAAAAGGGTACTAAGTGCACAATCCTAAAATTTTCAGGAGGGAGCATCAAAGATTTGACATATCGGTTTGAAATTGTTTCAGGCTCAAATAACTTGCTTGTAGATTTTTTAAATGCTATATCATCTAAAAGTTTGAATTATTCAATTAGTTAGTGGTAAATGATTAAAGTTCTTTTAAAAAATTAAACTTTTGTGTTCAGTTAGAACCTTATTATTTTTAATATTTTAATAATATAACATAAAAAGGTTCCAAGAGGTAGTTAGAAACTATTTTATTTAACTTTTTTTATGTGCTTATTTAAAAAAGTTCTATTTACTAGTTAGAACTATATTAATCTAAAATATAAGCAATCATTTAATGTAAGACAGTTCAATGTACCACTTAGAACTCTATTAAATTAAATGAAATCACAATATTATTTTTTCCACCTTTCAGTCATAAGATTAATTTCTAATCTTATAACACCAGAGCATCATATTTGAATAGGTAAACAAAATAAACAAAAACTACAATTAGTATAGTTAATTTTATTATTAACAATGTCGGTATAAAAAATTTACAAAACTGCACTAATTAACTTAAGTGCTATGTCTATCACACCTGGATTGTGAAAACAGTAAATAAAAATATGATATTTCTAAGAGAGTTTTCAACACAATGTTTAGTGAGCATTAAGAATTACTTGATAATACTCCCTATCTACTATAGGCATAAATCTTTCCATTCTTTTTAAATCCCTCTTCTTTTCTGGCTTCAGCTTTATAATGCCTTGTACTGTTCCAGGTTCTTCATAGCTTATATATTCTGTTAATCTTTCTGAAGTCTTTCTTCTTTTTGATGTTCTCATAGTTGGTTTAATGTTGACATGCTTCATTTCTTGCCCATGTAATTCATTATACTCAACCAATCCAAAGACTTGGGATAGTTTTAGTGAACTTATAAGTGTAAAGGGTATCAGTTTCATATTGAGCTCTTTACTGGATGCTGTAAAGTCCAAAAAGTCATTTTCTGTCATCTGCAAAACAACATAAGGATTTTTCCGGTTAACAATTTTCAAAATTCTCATCAGACTTACAGGCGAGAAAAACTCAGTACCACTAAACGCTTTTTCGATGTGGCTGTGAATGTTGTCTACTTCTTGGACAGCTCCATGACCAGGTGTTGAATAATTCATTGTAATCGATGTGAGTTGAGGATTGTTTTTAAGAATCAGCATCATAGCCCCCGTCATCATTTGATTTCTGTTTTGAGGAAACACATGAGTCACTCCAAGTTATCAAGTTGTCGGTTTCTGGAAAATCTAGCAAAACTTTCTTCACAATTTTATATACAGCGCTGGCAATATCATTGCCTGTACGACCACCTGTTACCTCTGTCCACAGAGCACAGTAAACTTTCTTACCATTTTTTGTTTTCAAATGGGCAGTTAAGTTGTAAACATTTAATTTACTAAAGTAAAAAAAACTGCTAATCTCAGCTCTTGGGCAAGTAATTACATTTTGTAAGTCAAAACTTAATACAGTAGCATCAGAGTTTTCACGATCTTTATGTCTTGCTTCTCGCATAGCATTTTTCTCTGCTACATGAAGTTGGTATTTTTCTGAATCTGCAGGCAACTTCTCTTTAAGACTCACCTTGTGCTCTTCACACGTGTCACAGCGATCACTTTTTGGAAAATGGAAATCCATGTTAAATTCTGTTAAGAATATTCTCCTATACATACTCTCTTTAATAATAGTATCAGGATGTTTTTCAACAAAAAGAGAATACATCTTAGAAATATTTAATGAACTGTCTAAATACTGTTTAGAGGAATTCTTTCTGCAGTAATGTGATTCCACAACTGGGAAGGATTTTATATGTATCCTGACATCATTTTTAGCGTAAGCAGGAATCACAGTACTTTTGTTATGTCCTCTTTGGTCATTTTTTGGTAGGTCAGTCTCAGGGTCTTTCTTAAGATGGACATTATAAATTGGTTTCTGAGAAATGCTTAAAGTGCTTAAAAAGAAGGTTTTACAAACCTGGATTCTTTCATTGTTAATATTAAAATAGTATCGAAAAGAAAACTGACGTCTTGATACAGAGTTTTCAACACCTTTATTTTGTTTTCTGGCTGTTAGCGATCTTTCAGTAAGATTTTTTAAGAACATGTACTTCTCATTTTGCGTCTTTAAAGTATAAAAAGCCTTAAATACTGCCTGTCTTTCATCGCAAGTAATCTTCTTATTGCAAAAGAATTTGCAATTGTTTAGGCAGTCTTTTTTTGTTTTAATTTCTTTCTTATGAATTAGTTTACCTTTTTGATTGATATATTCTTCCCCTGCCTGGTGTTTTCTTTTCCTTTGGTTTATTTTCCAGTTATCTGGAGTTTGTAATCTTTTCCTAGGCTTCTTCTGGACAGGCAAGCTGTCAATATCATCTGGAGTGCCTTCAGTGATTGTCTGTTGAATTTGTTCGTCCTCAGGAGTAGGGTGAGGAGACTTGTCCGGAGTAAATACCAAAGTTTGTACTGATTCATTAGAAGAAAGTTCTGTGACAAAATCACCTTCATTAATGCTTTGTGTATCTTCTTCAATAATTGTAACTACAGTTCCATCTAGTACATTTAAAAAGTCTTCTTGCACTTCGTCACAGTTTTGATTTGCTGTTATGACTATAAAAATGTTCCCTTCATCACTAAAAAGTTGCCTATCATGGTTGTCCTCAGCGAGTTGGTCATGACTGTCCTCAGCGAGTTGATCATGGTTGTCCTCAGCCAGTTGGTCATAGTAATTATCCTTTGTGGTTTCATCATGGTTGTTGTCTGTGATTTCATCATGATTGTCCTCTATGATGTCATGGTTATCCTCTGCGGTTTCTTCATGGATGTCCTCCATATATTGCTCAAGGTTATTGTGTGCACCATAATTACTGGAATAAAGAACACAGATTAGATTAGGTAGATTATAAATACAACCTAGGTAGGTAGGTTATTGCGTAGAACATGAAAATGCAAATACGTACTTATTCTTTACAAATAGCCTATCTATATTTAGGTAGTTATTGGTTATCTCAATAGGAGTTAATAATTAATTTGTACTGAATTTGGACTGTTTGTGTAATTTCATGAAAATTATTGAAATCCTATATTAACACGACTTACATTTCTGAGTTACTTGGATCTAGTATGTTTACACATTCAGTGGGATATTCTTCTACTTGTTCATCTTGGATGTCATCTCCTTGTTCATTGGGATCACCCTTTGTAGGAACATAGTTGTTGTTTACACATTGATCAAGATTGCTCTCTGAACCAGCATTGCTAAAATCAAAGAAAAAATTCAGAACATACATGAATAAAACTAATGGAATTATAACCAAATGAAAACACTATAGACTTTAATAGAAATTTTGATTGATAAAATCATAGCTATTTGAATAAAATACACAAATTTAGCATTCAATTTGGATTCTGGTATATAGCCATTTACCAGTTTTAATGTTGTTTTATCTATGTTAATGGTTTAGAGCAAAACATCAGTATGGGTTATTTTAGGTTAGATTTCTTACCTGTCAGAAGTGAAACTCTGATTTCTTGGAGCACACTGATCTTCACTATCATCTAGTGCCTCTAATATTTCACTATCGTTTATGGAACTCATATTAGTTATAAAACATCCCAATAAATAATATTACAGTTTCTAGGAAAACCGCAAGCAAAATAACCTTAATACATTGAATCAGGCTTTTACATCAGCTGATAGAACCTTACTGCATTGAAAAAGATAATTCATTTAAATAACATGGTTCCATCTGCAAATGGAACCTTATTGAACTAAAACTATTTGTTTTTGGGACCAATATGGTTGTAAGTTGCAGTTAGAACTATCTTATTTTGCTTATTATTAAATTATCAGCTGACATAAACCAAAACAGATGTTTAGAATACATTCAGTTTGTCAGTTAGAACCTTATTACACCAAAACCTCATTTTATGAAAAAATGTCAGTTAGAACCCTTTTATTCTAAACCCACGATCTTCTACACAAAAATTTTCTTTCTTTATGTTTAGACAACTGCGAAGAAACAAGCTTATTTAAATCGGTTATCAAAACATAATGAGATTTATCATCTTGTTTAACATACAATAAATCAATGTTTGTTTCAGCGTCATATTTTTCAGAAATTTGTAACGGAACAATGTTAATATTTTCATCAAAACTGTAGACATTGATAGACATTGTTGGATACTTATACTTGGAATTGTAGCTTCGTTTTTCAAATATTTGTATATCTTTCAGAGACATTGGATACTCAAAACCTGAAAATATTTCGTCATTCACAAATTTTTCGTATTGCTTTACACGTTCACAGTCTCTTTCTGGTTTTTCAATAGCACATCTTATTGAGTAAATAAAGCAAAAATCATCTCTATTTTTTATATTTATACAAGCTTTTTTATCTTTAATATTCTTTGGTAAATCGATGTATGATCCTGCATTCATCATTTCGTGTTTGTTAAGGCTCAAAACTAGTTGTTTACAACTTTTAAATGTCCATCCGGAACCTTTATTTGGATTATTCGTTTGTTCTCGATGTGTTAATTTATTAAATTGCTTAGTAATAAAGTCGTTTACGTCAAAGATTTCGTCTGCTTTGATAGTAAAATACATTAGACATGTTTGCGGTTCACCATTCACTAAAGTTCGTTCGTATTCACATTCCAAAGAGAGATAGCCCTTCATATTTTTAACATTTTCTTGAAATTTCTCGATTAAACTTTTAATTTCTGACCGCATAATTGAAAGATATTTGTAAATTGACATGGAATTGTCGTTCAAGTTTGTTAAAATGTATTGCTTGAAAAGACCGTGTATTGAGGATAAAACTTCTACATCAATGATATTTTCGGATTTTACTTTAAGAGTTTTATCAATTTCTTCGATCATTTCAGACTTGGTTTTATCGTTAGTACCGATTGCCAACTTTTCAGCTATTGAATGAAGTTTTTCATCATTAAATAGGTCGAGATTTTTCTTTTCAACTTTGAAATTTCTCTTTAATTCACGTAATTTCTCAATATTAAACATGTTTTCGTGATCGGCAATTTTTATTTTCTCTAGCCCATTGTCTTAAATAATTTAGTTCATTATCGTAAATTTGCTTGTTTTTTTCGTGACTTTTAGAATTATAATGGCGATCATAGTTTTTTCTTAAAATTTCTATTTTGCAGAACGGACATGATATTTTATCGCGCTCCATTTAGATAGAAAAATTTATTTAACTAAATGGTGCTTGTAAACCAACGATTGCGCCTCTCACGGCGTGATATCACTACGGATATGACGCAGGCGAAGCGATTATCGTGATGGTCGGTCTGTAGTAGCACACCTCGACTGTCATTGAAGATTTTTCCTTTATTCGTAGCAGATTTGACAAACATTTTACAAAGCACAGCTTAAGAAAGTAGAAGCAAACAGCTGTAGATTTGGTTAATTTTTCATTCCACAGAGTAGATAGTAATGTACCGATCGCTTTTGGAGACGAACGACTGTAGATTCGGTTAATTTTTCATTGAGATTTGCTGTGTTATTTCTCAGCTTCCTTTATGGTACATTGAACAGTATTTTACATTGCTTTTCGGTCGGCTCCGAAAGTGCGCCAGGAACCCCATATTATTATCTACTAATGTACATTCATCTGATCTTTGTTCCATTAACAACTCGTATTGACCGCAGTATTTACGTCATTACACAGCCAGTGCTTCATGATGCTCACAGTCATCTATATATCAATGTACATTCATCTGATATTTGTTTCCATTGAACAACTCGTATTGACCGCAGTATATACGTCATTACACAGCCAGGTCTTCATGACGCTCACAGTCATGTATATACACATGTACGTTTATCTGATCTTTGTTCCATTGAACTACTCGTATAGAGCTCAGCATTGACGTCATTACTCAGCCAGGTCTTCATGACGCTTACAATAATGTATATACACATGTACGTTCATCTGATCTTTGTTCCATTGAACTACTCGTATAGAGCTCAGCATTGACGTCATTACACAGCCAGGTCTTCATGACGCTCACAATAATGTATATACACATGTACGTTCATCTGATCTTTGTTCCATTGAACTACTCGTATAGAGCTCAGCATTGACGTCATTACACAGCCAGGTCTTCATGACGCTTACAGTAATGTATATACACATGTACGTTCATCTGATCTTTGTTCCATTAAACTACTCGTATAGAGCTCAGCAATGCGATATAGGTTCTTAAGTACAAACATCTGTTTTTTCAAAAACTTCAAGTAAAAAAATTAAATTAAAAAAGAAAACTTGACTTCATTTTTTTTCAATATGTATTAGCCTCATGGTAAACATTGTGTACAGTTCAATAAGAATTAGGACCTCTTACAAAAGTCTGAAACTTTTGGACATTATAAAGTGACGAGACTACTTTCCCCAATAATATTTAGCAACAACAAAAGTTACTATTGAATGAATTTGGCAGAAGAAAAATACATTGATTAGATTGGGTTGTGTAATAATAATATTTACCAATAAAATTGCAAAGATTAATAATAGCAATAATAAGCAAGCTATGGAAGTCAAGTGCAATAATTCTACTCAAGTAACTAAGCAATCTATGGAAGAAAATTTTACTCAAGTAACCAAGCAAGCTATGGAAGTCAAGTGCAACAATTCTACTCTACTAACTAATGAAGCTATGGAAACTAAGGAGGCTATTTAGTTTTAACTAAAAGAGTACCACAAAGCATTATTATTGAGTACCCTATGCGATCTACGCATTTTAGAACTTGTTTTTCCCTATTACCTAAAAAAATATTATTGAGTAAATAGATAATAATAATTATTTACTATTTCAACTACTATTAAGGTCATTTTTAAATTATAAATGTACTAAGACTGTCTAGCAACTGAAGTGACTGACGGTGGTGGAGTGACTATGAGAAGGCACTTTCATCAATTCCTCGTCGCTGTGAAATACCTCGCATGACAGTGTCTCAGATTCAAACTTGGCTGCAACGTGTTCATTCATGATAACATATGATAAACGACGCCTTCGGTAGAGCCAGCCTCTTGTAGCGGAGTGGCAATTTGCACCGTATAAGCGCATAAACAGGGTTTCCTTGAAATCGATTGAGAAAGTTTATGAATAAGAAACTCGATCGTCGGTTGTACTAGTTTTGGGCGAAGGACGAAATGGGAAGATGTCAAAAGAGTTACAAATATAAACTGATAAATTTTTTCTACGATTATAATTATCATATTTTTACCCACTAAACTATATCACCGTCAGATAAAGAGACTAGAAAGATGCTGATTCAGTATTTATTTATGTGTCTGACGGTGGTGTATATGATATGAGAAAAAAACTTTTCATATTTTTAAGCCTTTTGATAACGTCACCTATTAACACCCCACCTTAAATAGCTCTTCCAATAGTCGAGTGTTTTCTTAGAGAAACCTTCTCTATCTAGTAAGAATAACCAGGATGTGTGCTTTGCTTATACAACGGTATTACTCCGCTCCTGGAATATTGGCAGGCTGTTTAACCTATACATTTCTTGTAGCCGACCTAGCAGCCCATAACTAACTGTTATTATTCACATTTCTGATAACAAATAATATATTGTAGTGTACAAATTAAAATAAACTATATTATTCGAAACGTAACATAAATATATAAACAAAAACACTCAAATTCATTTGAAACGTGTATAAACTAACTTTGCAATGATGCATGTTATTTATTAAAACATTCTAGGATAAGATTTTAAAAATTATTCTTCGTTTTGCAATTCAACCTGAGCGCTATTAATAAACAATAAGTTTCTACAAGATTTCAGATGCTGCTCGTAAGAGGAAGGTGAACTGAAGCTAAACTCAACATTCGCATTGAACCTACCCTTCCCACCATAGCCGTGTTATATGAACAAGCAATAACTTATGCAAAGGCAGTGTAACATAATTTTGTTTGTTATGTCATTAATCACTGACATAACCAGGACATAACCACAAAAGGTAACATCAGGAAAGTTAGTTACCACCAGTACGTCGCAATAGATATGACGAGTGATACATACAGCCTCATGTTATATTGGTCACAGTCGTGCTCTACGGTTATAGTTTGTGTTTTCTTATTAGTATCGCATAGTTGTGTTCTAGTAGGTCCCAAAACATCTTGAGTCGATGTACATAATCTTTGATGTAGAGATGCAAGACGTTCGTAATCGGACTCCATTAATCTATGGTAAAACTATTTTTACAATGAACATCTTTATTAGTCGTGTCCTCTTCACACAGGAAAGTTCTAGAGAAGTCAAAGACTACATTAGTCTTGTAAAATGGTCTATAGTGATACTATGTTATCCGTTCGACAAGTATAGATAAGCTGGATAACAGAATACAAACACATTAGTGACACCTGATCAGCCCATCCTAGTTTTTTGTTGATAGTTATTCCCAGGTTTTTTACTTTTTCATTGTAAACTATTTCAGTTGTTCAGTATCAGTCTTGGAGCAGTAATAATGTCGATTTTAGTAATAAGCCTTTGATAGCCTAATAAAATACAGTTAGTGTTGGTTTCATCAAGTTTGAGTCCATGTCTGCAAGTCCACTAAGCTATTGAATCAATGTGGCCATATACATTTTCTATGAAGGTTTCATACTGTATCGATACAGAGTATGAGTTGAAGATTCGGGTTGAACGGATCTCGACATGGAGGATTACATGGATTCCTGTTGTCAATTGTTACAGGTCACTAATCATAAAACCTACACAGTTTCAAGACTCTAATCATAAATCCTACACAATTTCATAGTGTAAGTCAAAGGTTTGAGTTGAACGGATCTCTACGTGGAGGATTACATGGATCCTGTTGTCGACTGTTACAAGTCTCTAATCATAAACACTACACAGCTTCAAGACTCTAATCATAAATCCTACACAGTGTCATAGTGTAAGTCAAAGGTTCGGGTTGAAGGGATCTTGACATGGAGGATTACATGGATCCTGTTGTCGACTGTTACAAGTCTCTAATCATAAACACTACACAGCTTCAAGACTCTAGTCATAAACTAGGCAGTTTCATAGTGTGAGTCAAAGGTTTGAGTTGAACGGATCTCTACGTGGAGGATTACATGGATCCTGCTGTCGACTGTTACAAGTCTCTAATCATAAACACTACAAAGCTTCAAGACTCTAGTCATAAACTACACAATTTCATAGTGTAAGTCAAAGGTTTGAGTTGAACGGATCTCTACGTGGAGGATTACATGGATCCTGTTGTCGACTGTTACAAGTCTCTAATCATAAACACTACACAGCTTCAAGACTCTAATCATAAATCCTACACAGTGTCATAGTGTAAGTCAAAGGTTCGGGTTGAAGGGATCTTGACATGGAGGATTACATGGATCCTGTTGTCGACTGTTACAAGTCTCTAATCATAAACACTACACAGCTTCAAGACTCTAGTCATAAACTAGGCAGTTTCATAGTGTGACTCAAAGGTTTGAGTTGAACGGATCTCTACGTGGAGGATTACATGGATCCTGCTGTCGACTGTTACAAGTCTCTAATCATAAACACTACAAAGCTTCAAGACTCTAGTCATAAACTAGGCAGTTTCATAGTGTGAGTCAAAGGTTTGAGTTGAACGGATCTCTACGTGGAGGATTACATGGATCCTGCTGTCGACTGTTACAAGTCTCTAATCATAAACACTACACAGTTTCAAGACTCTAATCATAAATCCTACACAGTGTCATAGTGTAAGTCAAAGGTTCGGGTTGAAGGGATCTTGACATGGAGGATTACATGGATCCTGTTGTCGACTGTTACAAGTCTCTAATTATAAACCCTACACAGTTTCAAGACTCTAATTATAAATCCTACACAGTTTCATAGTGTAAGTCAAAGGTTCGGGTTGAAGGGATCTTGACATGGAGGACTACATGGATCCTGTTGTCGACTGTTACAAGTCTCTAATCATAAACCCTACACAGTTTCAAGACTCTAATCATAAATCCTACACAGTTTCATAGTGTAAGTCAAAGGTTCGGGTTGAAGGGATCTTGACATGTAGGACTACATGGATCCTGTTGTCGACTGTTACAAGTCTCTAATCATAAACCCTACACAGTTTCAAGACTCTAATCATAAATCCTACACAGTGTCATAGTGTAAGTCAAAGGTTCGGGTTGAAGGGATCTTGACAAGGAGGACTACATGGATCCTGTTGTCGACTGTTACAAGTCTCTATACTAATTACCCTAGGAGTGATGAACGTAATACATGCCACGTATTCAACACCTGTACAATACCCATTGTCTAAGGAACACAATGGCCTCTCCACCTCCCCGCTCAACGTATTAGGGGATTTCACTCAACTAACACGATTTGCCTAGTAAGTAATTATAGGATGTAATTTAGTGATAGATTGTTCAGATTAATAATGTTAGTTTGTTTATTAGTAATTTTATGCGAACTACCTAAATTGCAAAGAAAAGAAATTTTAAATTGTTGCGTTTTTATTTATTATTAAAACCACTAATACAAATAACACATATTCCGCTTCACCATAGAGAGGCTCAACAATTATTGGAGTTAACGTCATGAAGACATACAACACTGAATAAAAATTCCAGTTTAAAAACGAGAATCTTGCACCTCGGAAATAAGAATTCCATTATGAAGCCACCTGCGACTGCACTAGATGAATACGAAATGTTTTCTATTTGGTACAGAAATCGGATACTGTTCTCTCTTATGTGGGTTCTGAACCAAAATAAATTTAAACTCTTGTGACGAAATACCGTGTTTGATAAGCCGCTAAATCAGTTTTAATATGCCTGTCGTTCTATTAAAGTTTAAACTTAATCTGAGGACAATATTGATTACTAATGCTTCTGTGACAAAACCCAACAGGCATGTATGATATTTTAGTCTCGTCTCACTGGTGGAACTACCATGTCTTGTATGATATCCCTGGGTCGCTTAGTATTATACATTCTGCAACCGTTGTGGCATTGGATAACCGACCTTCAACTTGCAACCTCTTTTACGGGTCTCGAGTTATAAAATATAAATTCTTGCAGGAAAACTAATTCAACTCTTGGCGATCAAAACTCTTCCTGAGCAGTGACTTGGGTTCATTCTGTCCAGTTTTGACATGACGATTACCTTATATAAAACATTATATGTTACTTTTCTTTAACATGTCATGATGGCAAATGTCAAAAACCTGTAAAATATTATAAACATAGAACAAATATACTGCTAGAAAGCACGTTACCTGAGCCACCGCTCCAATTTTATCCCAAATCGAACAAACAAAAAAATAAGACCGATTCAACGCTCAATCTAGAGGGAGTAAGTTCATTATTGAAGTCATCTAGGTAGCTACATCTATTGTAGGGACATCATATATAGGCGTTATCACAGTTAGGAATTATGGTAGTCCGAGCTCAGTCAATATTATCATGAGCTACTCTGGAACAAGACCGTTATAACGGACTCACCGTCATTGTCTCAAAAAGCGATTATTGAGAGGAGAAGAATACCAGCCAAGATAACATAATGATATGGTTATCTGTAAACAGCCTCCAGTTCTGGTTTACTAAAGCGATTATGTAAAGTAGTGAGAATATCAGCCAAGATTACATAATGATATGGTTTTCTGTAACAGCCTCCAGTTCTGGTTTACTAAAGCGATTATGTAAAGTAGTGAGAATATCAGCCAAGATTACATAATGATATGGTTATCTGTAACAACCTCCAGTTCTGGTTTACTAAAGCGATTATGTAAAGTAGTGAGAATATCAGCCAAGATTACATAATGATAAGGTTCTCTGTTACATTCTGCAGTAGGTACACTGACCGTTATGGTTTACTAAAGCGATTATTTAAAGTAGTGAGAATATCAGCCAAGATTACATAATGATATGGTTATCTGTAACAGCCTCCAGTTCTGGTTTACTAAAGCGATTATGTAAAGTAGTGAGAATATCAGCCAAGATTACATAATGATATGGTTATCTGTAACAGCCTCCAGTTCTGGTTTACTAAAGCGATTATGTAAAGTAGTGAGAATATCAGCCAAGATTACATAATGATAAGGTTCTCTGTTACATTCTGCAGTAGGTACACTGACCGTTATGGTTTACTAAAGCGATTATTTAAAGTAGTGAGAATATCAGCCAAGATTACATAATGATATGGTTATCTGTAACAGCCTCCAGTTCTGGTTTACTAAAAGCGATTATGTAAAGTAGTGAGAATATCAGCCAAGATTACATAATGATATGGTTATCTGTAACAGCCTCCAGTTCTGGTTTACTAAAAGCGATTATGTAAAGTAGTGAGAATATCAGCCAAGATTACATAATGATATGGTTATCTGTAACAGCCTCCAGTTCTGGTTTACTAAAGCGATTATGTAAAGTAGTGAGAATATCAGCCAAGATTACATAATGATAAGGTTCTCTGTTACATTCTGCAGTAGGTACACTGACCGTTATGGTTTACTAAAGCGATTATTTAAAGTAGTGAGAATATCAGCCAAGATTACATAATGATATGGTTATCTGTAACAGCCTCCAGTTCTGGTTTACTAAAGCGATTATGTAAAGTAGTGAGAATATCAGCCAAGATTACATAATGATAAGGTTCTCTGTTACATTCTGCAGTAGGTACACTGACCGTTATGGTTTACTAAAGCGATTATTTAAAGTAGTGAGAATATCAGCCAAGATTACATAATGATATGGTTATCTGTAACAGCCTCCAGTTCTGGTTTACTAAAGCGATTATGTAAAGTAGTGAGAATATCAGCCAAGATTACATAATGATATGGTTATCTGTAACAGCCTCCAGTTCTGGTTTACTAAAGCGATTATGTAAAGTAGTGAGAATATCAGCCAAGATTACATAATGATAAGGTTCTCTGTTACATTCTGCAGTAGGTACACTGACCGTTATGGTTTACTAAAGCGATTATTTAAAGTAGTGAGAATATCAGCCAAGATTACATAATGATATGGTTATCTGTAACAGCCTCCAGTTCTGGTTTACTAAAGCGATTATGTAAAGTAGTGAGAATATCAGCCAAGATTACATAATGATATGGTTATCTGTAACAGCCTCCAGTTCTGGTTTACTAAAGCGATTATGTAAAGTAGTGAGAATATCAGCCAAGATTACATAATGATATGGTTATCTGTAACAGCCTCCAGTTCTGGTTTACTAAAGCGATTATGTAAAGTAGTGAGAATATCAGCCAAGATTACATAATGATAAGGTTCTCTGTTACATTCTGCAGTAGGTACACTGACCGTTATGGTTTACTAAAGCGATTATTTAAAGTAGTGAGAATATCAGCCAGTATTACATAATGATAAGGTTCTCTGTTAAAACCTGCAGTAGGTACACTGACCGTTGTGGTCTACGAAAGCGATTATGTAGTGGAGAAGAAACCAGCCAAGATTATAAAATGATGATGTTCTCTGTTACAGCCTGCAGTAGGTACACTGACCGTTGTGGTTTACTAAAGCGATTATTTAAAGTAGTGAGAATACCAGCCAAGATTACACAATAATGAGGTTCTCTGTAACAGCCTGCAGTAGGTACACTGACCGTTGTGGTTTACTAAAGCGATTATTTAAAGTAGTGAGAATACCAGCCAAGATTACACAATAATGAGGTTCTCTGTAACAGCCTGCAGTAAACACACTGACCGTTCTGGTTTACTAAAGCGATTATGTAGAGGAGAAGATTACCAGTTAAGATTACATAATGATACGGTCCACTGTAACAGCCTGCAGTAAACACACTGACCGCCCTGGTCCACAAAAGCTGTTATTAAGAATTCAGTAGTAGTCTTTTGTCCCTACTTTCCTACCGCCACAGGTGGTTCATCAAACAGCTTGCTAGGTACCTTTAAACTCTAGAATAACGTCGTATTTTTTTACACTGTCTTTTTTTGGAATTTAAAATTTATTGACACTTAAAATTACTGTAATAATGCATTTGTTTGGTATGTCATTTGTATTTTAAGTGACCGTTGAAGCTTAATAAATAATTACGATTATTATTGATAATTTTTAACATTAACACTTAACTTTAATTGGTTTTAACCCTTTCTTTTTTGATATTTTATTTATTATAATATTCTACGTTTTCCATTTTATGCATTTTTAGTATATGTATTGGGGTAAAAATCATTCCAGTTATTTTATAAAATTAAAATTTATTTCGTTCTACTGTCCCGAGTTAGCGAAAATAGACAGGAGGTCTCGTAAGCGCGCCCCTCCCAAACTCGGAGCAAAGAAAAAAAAAACCAACCACATGCCACTAGTGGGAAGAGACACAAAGAGAGACAAAATTTCCAGTACATGATATAATTAGGTGGCAAACATTTTTTACGCAAAAATACAATTACTGCAGGACCACGGTGCACCGCGTAACTTACAAACTAAATAGCAAACAATAGATAAAAATTACAATATTGACAATAACATAATAGATAGAAATTTGACAAATAAATAACATAATAAAATATAGAAATTTGATATATAAATAACATAATAAATAGAAATTTGGTATATAAATAACATAATTTTCAGGTACGGCAGTAGTAAATATACAAAATTTTACCAGGTAATTTTTTTATGAACTGAGGGGGAGGGAAAAGGTTGTAGAATTTCTAGGCCCACTATTTTTAAAAAGTAATTTTGTTTTAAGTTTGTAGCCGAAAATTAAAAAAAAATATTTAAAGCCAATTTTCGAAGGAGGCGGGGGCTTAGTTGCCTCCACGAATCCGAATTAAAGATGAAATCCTCCCCTTCAGGTCATGTAACTAAACTAAATAAATACTAGCTAATATACTGGCACTCCTCCAGATATAATATCTGGCAGCGCTCCATACAGCCCAATCCTCTCAAGTTCAGTACAAGAAGAAGGAAAAAACATTTTGGATCCAACCTTGTTCAAGAAGAATAGGAGCACGACACTCCAGTTGGATGCCCGGTACAGTAGCGCTGGCATGGCGCGGGCATTCAGTTTTAGTTTACCAGTGCTGTTTGGGCAGACTCGCCGCACCAGTCCCGTTGACGGCACTCACGGGGACCCTATTGAAATCCCAACATAACCAGTAGATATTCAGAACAATTTTACTATAATCCGAGAAATAATAAAAACTTAATTATGTTTGCGCCACAAAGTATATATATATATATATATATATATATATATATATATATATATATATATATATATAATTATTATTACTTATAGGCTAGAACAGCCATACTAAATTATTCAGCTTGATATCATTTACTTGTAACAATAATTCACTGGATTTTAATCATTCTATAATATTCATTGTAAGGTAGGCCTAATAATAATTATGTAATTTACAAATAATAACAGTACATTATTTCCCAAATAACAATAATTAAATTATAATCCGTTCACGCTACTATAAAGCCAATAATTAATTTAAACAATAAAATGGAAATCATGAATGTTGCCACCCAATTTTGCACGCAACACAAAACACGACGGGTAAACAAAATTTGCAACGTCTGTACCGTCTCGCTTACACTAAATAAAGACAAAGTGTGTACACGGAATAAATAATTTCCGTTCGCCGAACGGATCAGTTAATAAATTAACAATTTAGAACGTTACGAAAGACAGGATAGAATACTTTGCGACACGAAAACGTAACACAAGGAACACAATTTACAAAATAAAAAAATAAGCTACATTTAACTAAACTACGAAAATATATGTCTGCGTGGGAGAAAAAAAACCGCCAACAAAATAAAGTTAAGAGCGTGAGAGAGAAAAACAATTACCTGCCGAAAGTAGAAGAATTAGCCAGCCATGGGCATCAGGACGAGCAGTGAACAGCCAGAGAATCAAGTCGCTTCTGCCGAACGTGTCCGACCGCTCCGAACAGTAGCCGCTGCCGTGTAAACAGCTGGTAAGTAATCAGTTCAAGGTCAACCACCTGAACTCGACCAATCAGTCCATCCAGGCCAGAAAATAATCAATACTTTGACGGAGTGACTCCCCCACCGACTGAAAAAAGTGGCCGAGGTGGGAAAGGTAAAAGACAAAAAATGTCCAAACTGAGCCCCGGCTCACTACTTATTAGAGTATTATGTTTTTTTCCTTAATCGTATTCTTTGTGTTTATAATTCTTATGTTGAAAGCTGTACATACAGCTTACATTACGATAAGTTCAACTGAAGCATGTCAATATGTTGATATGTTAATACTACAATTAAATTTAAATATTTATGTAATATATTAACCTGTCCCAACAATAAAATTTAGTAAGGCACAGCAAATATTATGTTGGATGCTTGTCAGCGAACGTTTAAAACGATGAACGGATCACAAGATTACGTTTACATCCAAAAATAATATTTAAATTTCCCGTAAAGTTTTTGTTTACATTTACAAAGTCTTGGCATTGAAGTATTTTTTAACTACATCTAAACTTTCCTTCTAATGAGCAGTTATTTCATACTCAACGAAACCATAAATCCAGGAATTATGTGAGTTGAATTCCACGTTAGATATTTATTCATTTGATCATGTATTTCTGTAGTTATTTCCTGCTTCCACTCAGCAATGAAATACCTTTGGTAAATAGGCTACCATGAGCATGATAAACATCTTCCTCGGTGCTGAAGCATGCAATACAAATAATTATAAACTTTTTACGCAATATGAATATTATTATTTATATTCTGACCGTACCTTGATAGATATGGTTGCATATAAATACCTGCACGGTATTTATACAATACCGATTATTAATACAATTAAAAAATCAGAAGGCGCTGATCCAAGTTTTATGGAAATAACCAATGGTTACTGATAAAGTGTTGTTTGTCAATAGGTCGAAAGTTTTTTGTCTTAACAGAATCGGGTTTGATAACAATAACACTCATACTATTAATTAAAGGTAATTATTAACTTTGCTTATGTGGAATTAAAAAAAAACTTCTCCACATTTAAGAAACTCGAAAAAATGTAAAATATTCTTAATAAGAGCGGCTTATTACGCTGACATTACATTTAAGTTTCCGATTAGCAGGTGCTATCAACAGTTCCAAAATGGGAATTTAACAATCCTAGAGAACTATGTTTATTTACGAGAGCTTTCTATTTTTGAAGTTTCTTATCACAGTGCGCCTGCCGGCCCATAAACATGATTTGATCACCCATGGAGTCTGATTAGTGATCTACAGCTCCATGAAAAATGCCTTGAGTTAAAACTACAGTCCCTTTGCCATGAGTGTTAGCTCTCACCCTGTACACTGTACACTGAACATGGAAACGAGGAACCCTAGACTTGGTGGACTGATACAGGTAGGAGTTCTTAGCAAGAGAAAACTGTGAGCATGGAGACCTGAAGGGTAACACAGCGTAGTCCTTAGCTAATGGATATTTTCAAGTTTATTGTTGAAGGCGAGCAATTTTAAAAAATTGTCTTTACGGCATACTGTGCGGAGCTCACGAGTAGAGTAGCGGAAGAAATGCGCTCTCCGCCTGTCAGAGCTCCCTGTCAATCACTTTTTGTACATTTCTAAAAAAAACATTGCGCTTGTTAGACTATGAATTATTTACTTAAGTTTTTTAATAAAACGACATTATGTATTTAATTAGTAATTACAGTAAATTTCTATGATTAGACGACTTCTGTTCTTTAACTTGAAACGATTTTATGTCTGCTTAGTATGATTAATCATAATGTTTCGGTCGTTGTTCTTGTATTTTTATCTATTAGACTATTTTGATTTGTTAGTGGTTCCAATGTAATGAGTTGTTTTAATATGATTGTATCATTCTTTAGTACTTTTAATTGCATTGCTACTTTTGCCGTTATTAATATATTATATACGTTTGAACTACATAAATTAAAAAAACAAAAATACAAAAAAAACCCGACCGACTTGTAATAGTGAATATAAATTAGGAAATTTAGTTGAATAATAAAAGGATATTTAATCAATAAAATTTGAGAATTCCCAAATTACTAGTACTGATTAAATATTGCACTGTGTTAACTACTAAAGTTAGGAACTACTAAAATGACACTCTTGAGTTGAATAAGGTATATTAGCATGGTGTAAACAACGAGATGACACTTAGGAAGAGGGGTAGGGAAAATATAACGGCATGTTTTTGGAATGGCTAGTTCAAGGAATTCGCTCGAATCTACCCCTCACCCGCACCCCTCGCTACATTCACTCGTGAGCTCACTACAGTAGTGTCAAACATTCTTCAACTGATGAGCAAGTAGATCAGTAAACTCTGCATATGTACTGTAGGTATGACAATAAACACACCATAAGCTTCATAATGAGTGTCCAGAACAAATTGCAGAGCAGCAAGAAAAGAAAATGGGGAAAGGTGGTATGTATCTGGATATAGTGAATTCCGGATTTACTGATGATATACTCATGTTTCGTGCTGGAAAATTCAAGCATGCTTTAGAGCAATGTCATGTACTGTGTAGATAAACATTTATTTTATTTATCGTTACCGATCCATTACGATATTAGGTATTAAAGACACCAACACGCCAGTCTAATATGATGAAGTATATGAGTTCCCACCACATATATGAGTATTATCGTCATAATGGTTAATGGTTGGTATTTTATATTCTTATCCACTGCTTCAAAAGATTTAAAGCAGATTTCGCAAACTTAATGATGCTATAAATCTGTCTTCCCGACACCTGTTACTGTACTAGAGCAGAGTTCTTAGTGAATTTATTATCTTTACAGCTGATTTACACTTAAAATACATTACTCTTAAGGTCTATAAATTGTTGTCTAAAGGATATAAATTGTTTGAATGATAATTAGTTTTGTTACTATTAACTATTTTGTGTTCATATACAATATTAAACAAAGATTTAATAATGCAGTTAAATAATTACGGTCAATTGTAATTTTACAAGGATACTGATAAATACACAAACTATAAGAAAACAGAGAAAGAACCTGTAAAAACTGCAATACAAATAATTAAAAGAGTTTTACGTTAACTAATTGCCCTAATTAATGAAGGACATCAATTAAGAAATTCGTGCAAACTGGTATACTACTCTAAATTAACAACTGAAAATTGTGATTGGCAAACCATTACAGTGGGAGAAAATCTACTGGCATCCAGTTCTGGCGTCCAGCCTATTCTTCCTGGGAACCATTAGAAAGATATTCTTGGCAAGTGTAAAACTCAAAATCGCAAAATTTCAACTTGCTTGTGTTAATAATTGGAAGTTTAAGGAATTAAACATGCGAATATAAATAATAGCTGTTGAGGTAAAGCTGTTTATAATTATTTGCATTGCATGCGTCAGCACCGAGGAACATTTTTATCATGCACCTGGTAACCTATTTACCAAAGGTATTTCATTGTTGAGGGGAAGCAGGAAATAAATGCAGAAACACATAATCAAGTGAATAAACATTTAAAGTGGAATTCAACTTACATAATTCCTGGATTTATGGTTTCTTTGAATCTAGAATAATTGCTTATTAGAAGGAAAGTTTTAGATCAAGTTTAAAAATAGTTCAATGCCAGGACCGTGTAAATTTAAACAAAACTTTACCGGAAATTTAAATATTATTTTGGATGTAAGCGTAATCTTGTGATCCGTTCATCGCTTCGTTCGCAGACATGCACACAATTTAACATTTGCTGTGCCTTATTAAATGTTGCTGTTGGACAGGTTAATATATTACATAAATATTTACTTTTACTGTTGTACTAATATATACACGTATTACTTGTTACAACATATGAACTATAAACACGAAGAATACGATTAAGAGGGACATAATAATCAAATAAGTAGAAGGAAATAACTTTTATTTTAACATAAAACTGAAATAATGTTATGCAATTAAAACTTATAAAAAACAAATACTGTACAATAAACTCCAACCATGAAAATAAAAAGTTTTGAAATTATAGAAAGCGTTAAACATTATATAAAACTGAAATTTTCAAAACAAAACTTGTCCGAATCAAAAGATTTAGCGCTATGAGCTGCAAAATCAATGCAAGTGTAAAGGAATCGACTCAGAGTAATGCATACAACTGGATCTGTAGAATATTATAATAAATATAATAACATAATTGGGTAGGCTTTAAAACCAATTAAATTTGCATGTTATTGTTAAATAACTGTTATTAATTGTTAATTATCATTATTACAAATAAACTTCATCGTTCATTTTAAATACAAATGGCATACTAAAAATTTGTATTACAGTAATGTATACTTCAATTGATTCTAAACTATAGAAAAAGTAAGTGTAACAAATCCGACGGTATTCTAGAGTTGAAAGTTACCTAGCAAGCTGTTTGATGTATCACCTGTGGCGGTAGGAAAGTAGGGACAAAAGACTGCTACTGAATTCTTAATAACAGCTTTTGTGGACCAGAACGGTCAGTGTGTTTACTGCGGGCTGTTACAGTAGACGTATCATTATGTAATCTTGGCTGGTATTCTCCCCTTCTCTATAACCTCTTTGGTATACCAGGACCGATATTTATGTATTTAGGAAGACTAGGAAATTTATGATTTATTTCTTTGAGAATGTGCAAACTTACCAATTCGTCTCTTTTAAAAAGAATAACAATTTGTAACTAGGTAACTGTATGATATATTATTGAAAAAAAAATGTCATTTATAAACATACTTGGCTTTATAACTAATTAATATTAAAGACTTATGGAGACAGGTCCACGGGGTTTTGTTGGTGCTTAGGCAAACTAACCTCACTTTTGTGTGTGCCAGCGTTACCTTATTTTACCGGAAGTGTGTTGACTTCAGCTGTGCATAGGGAGCTGGTATTGTGATTGTTCTATCACATCTATTCCAAAACAATATTATTTACTACGTAGCACACAGTTCTATATATTTTCACGCTAGTAGTAATCCATACATTAATAAAAATTTCAGGAATAGTTAAATATTATTAAAGATAACTAATCTTAAACAACGTAAGAAGCCATGGAAATCATTTAAGTAGCTTTCGACCTTACTTATAAAGGGTACAGATTAAGTCTGCCACAGCCACACGAGCCCAAGGTCTCACCTATTAATCATGGAAGGATGGATTGTTTGTAGTGCATTAATCACACGTATCGTGCACTGATTGCTGGCTCAGATGGTTACTTATAAAGGGTACAGATTAAGTCTGCCACAGCCACACGAGCACAGGTCTCACTGTTAATCATGGAAGGATGGATTGTTTGTAGTGCATTAATCACACGTATCGTGCACTGATTGCTGGCTCAGATGGTTACTTATAAAGGGTACAGATTAAGTCTGCCACAGCCACACGAGCCCAGGTCTCACCTGTTAATCATGGAAGGATGGATTGTTTGTAGTGCATTAATCACACGTATCGTGCACTGATTGCTGGCTCAGATGGTTACTTATAAAGGGTACAGATTAAGTCTGCTACAGCCACACACACAGGTCACTGTTAATCATGGAAGGATGGATTGTTTGTAGTGCATTAATCACACGTATCGTGCAGTGATTGCTGGCTCAGATGGTTACTTATAAAGGGTACAGATTAAGTATATCACAGCCACACGAGCCTAGGACTCACTTGTTAATCATGGAAGGATGGATTGTTTGTAGTGCATTAATCACACGTATCGTGCACTGATTGCTGGCTCAGATGGGTTAATTAAAAGCGGTAATCCACCGTTACAATCAATATTACACCTAATGATCAGAGGAGTCCGAGTGAACCATTGATTGGCTATTTATTCAATGTGAATGAAAACTAATTTAAAATGTATTCAGAGAATTCCAGTATTTATATCAAACCTTTACAACCTTTCATTATCACTGCAGTAATACTTTTGTGATTGCAAATGTAAATAATTATTTGTAATCCAAGAGCGAAACTGTATTTTAAAAGTAAAAGTTTACGAATGTGGTAGGTACAAGTTTTGGACTTAGGAGGGATGGCCCAAGTTGAAAAGCTACTTAACTAACTTAATTTGGCCAATAACTAAGAATCATACAGGTAGCTTAGTCTTCTGCCGGACACGATTACTTACTAGTAGTAACATTGTTTATGTTTTAGTGGATAAAGCAAAAATAAATATAAAAAATACGTAACCTAAAACGAAGAAAATTAATTTGCCATATTTTCCCTAATCCATTCTGTTTTCACTTCCGTTTTTGTTTCTTTGAATTACTTTCCATTCTTTGAAAGGCTTAAATTTACCATAATGCTGTTGAGTTAAATTTGTTGTTAAAATAAACACCATGGGCTCCTTAACACATGAATCGCATGCAGTTGTTGAAAAATGAGATAAGCCAATAGTTTAGAATAATCGATAGATTTGTAATGTAATTCAAATAATAGTGGATGGTTTGCAGCCTCCGTAGGACTTGAGAGCTGAGTGCTGCAGTGTTGAGACTGTTGTAGTGAAGCCGTCCTCCAAACAAAGATGGCGGCTTTTTGTACCACTCCAGGGTGACGAGCGAGTCTAAAAATAAAAAACAATCGTAATCAAGGCGCATTCTTGAGGATAATACTAGGACCGGCTAACAGAACTCGCTAGTATCGGTGGTTCCTAGGTCTGGCCGTGGGATAGTGACGTCACCGGTGAATTTTGTCTCCATGATTTTAAACCTCCTTGTTAATAACCGTTCTTCACATATAATCTGTGCATTTTGTTTAAAACTGTTTGGTGCCGCAACGAATACTAAATTTTAATTAAAAATACGTTAATAAAAAAAGTTCAGGAAAACAAAACGGATGTTACAGTGTTATAGTCAATTTAATATTTATGACAAACAGACTTGCATTTCTGAGAGGAAACTCTTTGTGATAAATTTCATTAACGAGGGAAAACAAACATTAATGTTTAGTTTTTATTGCTCTCCATAAACAATGAACTGCATGCAAACTTCTCACGGATTTAAGCAATTTGCTCTGTGCCGATATACGAATAGCATTAATTTTTAACTTATGTATGATATTTATCATTAAAGTATTTTTATCTTAGTGCATTTATACTGTTTGAAAGTCTTAGCTGTAGCAATAGCTTTAACTTTTTTAATCTAATTTTTTAGTTGATCTTAGTTCTAATTTCTGGCAGTTTCGGTTTAACATCTGTTGACAGAATATGACTCTCCACAGTCAGGTCGAAATAGTCAAGAAGTTAATTTTTTAAGTAATGTTTCGACGTGAAGTGAAACGAAAGAATTAGATGTTAATTAAAACCAAATGCTGGTGATTGGTACAATGCAACTCCTGGAGGTAAGTGACCTGAACAAAGTTACTTCACAAACTTTACAGAGAGAAAACTGCAGTGTTATGGGAGACCGCCACATAACTTTAAAATGTGTTATGTTTATAAACATTCAATTCAAATAACAACCAAAGGTACAAAACATATTATTTGCTTCTTGTACGCAATAGTAAATATAATTTTTACGTACCTTTAGTATGTAACACGGGTGGACTTACGTCACGTCGACTCGTTAATCAACTTCAGCCCAGGTACAATGAATTATTTCAGACATTACTACATTAATGCCTGCAATAATAATATCCTGTACTTGTTGAAAATTTTACTACTCACTGTAAAATACTAGGCAGGAGTATAAGTTCAGTCATACTAATATATCGACTTATCAACTAAATCTATCAAAGAAATCTGTAAAAGAAATATATAGGTGGAAGTGTGGCGTATGCTAAGACTCTGATGAGGAAGCAGGAGTATAGCATCAGTTATACTAATCTATCAAACACCAATAGGTGGAAGTGTGGCGTATGCTAAGACTCTGATGAGGAGGACAGGAGTATAGCAATCAGTTACACTAATCTATCAAACAACCTTTCATAGAAATCAATAGGTTGAAGTGTGGCGTATGCAAAGACTCTGATGAGGAGGCAGGAGTATAGCATCAGTTTATACTAATCTATCAAACACCAATAGGTGGAAGTGTGGCGTATGCTAAGACTCTGATGAGGAGGCAGGAATATAGCAATCAGTTACACTAATCTATCAAACAGCCTGTCAAATAAATCAATAGGTGGAAGTGTGGCGTATGCTAAGACTCTGATGAGGAGGCAGGAGTATAGCATCAGTTATACTAATCTATCAAACAACCTGTCAAAGAAATCAATAGGTGGAAAGTGTGGCGTATGCTAAGACTCTGATGAGGAGGCAGGAGTATACCATCAGTTACACTAATCTATCAAACAACCTGTCAAAGAAATCAATAGGTGGAAAGTGTGGCGTATGCTAAGTCTCTGATGAGGAGGCAGGAGTATACCATCAGTTACACTAATCTATCAAACAACCTGTCAAAGAAATCAATAGGTGAAAGTGTGGCGTATGCTAAGACTCTGATGAGGAGGCAGGAGTATAGCATCAGTTACACTAATCTATCAAACAACACCAATAGGTGGAAGTGTGGCGAATGTTAAGACTCTGATGAGGAGACAGGAGTAATACCATCAGTTACACTAATCTATCAAACAACCTGTCAAAGAAATCAATAGGTGGAAGTGTGGCGTATGCTAAGACTCTGATGAGGAGGCAGGAGTATACCATCAGTTATTCACTAATCTATCAAACAACCTGTCAAAGAAATCAATAGGTGGAAGTGTGGCGTATGCTAAGACTCTGATGAGGAGGCAGGGGTATAGCATCAGTTACACTAATCTATCAAACAACCTGTCAAAGAAATCAATAGGTGAAAGTGTGGCGTATGCTAAGTCTCTGATGAGGAGGCAGGAGTATAGCATGAGTTACACTAATCTATCAAACACCAATAGGTGGAAGTGTGGTGAATGTAAGACTGTGATGAGGAGACAGAGTATACCATGAGTTACACTAATCTATCAAACAACCTGTCATTGAAATCAATAGGTGGAAGTGTGGCGTATGCTAAGACTCTGATGAGGAGGCAGGGGAATAGCATCAGTTATTCTAATCTATCAAACACTAATAGGTGGAAGTGTGGCGTATGCTAAGACTCTGATGAGGAGGCAGGGGTATAGCATCAGTTATTCTAATCTATCAAACCACTAATAGGTGGAAGTGTGGTGGATGTTAAGACTGTAATGAGGCGACAGGAGTATACCAATGAGTTACACTAATCTATCAAACAACCTGTCATAGAAATCAATAGGTGGAAGTGTGGCGTATGCTAAAACTCTGATGAGGAGGCAGGGGTATAGCATCAGTTATTCTAATCTATCAAACACTAATAGGTGGAAGTGTGGCGTATGCTAAGACTCTGATGAGGAGGCAGGAGTATAGCATCAGTTATTCTAATCTATCAAACACTAATAGGTGGAAGTGTGGTGGATGTTAAGACTGTAATGAGGAGACAGGAGTATACCATGAGTTACACTAATCTATCAAACAACCTGTCATAGAAATCAATAGGTGGAAGTGTGGCGTATGCTAAGACTCTGATGAGGAGGCAGGGGTATAGCATCAGTTATTCTAATCTATCAAACACTAATAGGTGGAAGTGTGGCGTATGCTAAGACTCTGATGAGGAGGCAGGGGTATAGCATCAGTTACACTAATCTATCTAAACAACCTGTAAAAGAAATCAATAGGTGAAAGTGTGGCGTATGCTAAGTCTCTGATGAGGAGGCAGGAGTATAGCATGAGTTACACTAATCTATCAAACACCAATAGGTGGAAGTGTGGTGAATGTTAAGACTGTGATGAGGAGACAGGAGTATACCATGAGTTACACTAATCTATCAAACAACCTGTCATAGAAATCAATAGGTGGAAGTGTGGCGTATGCTAAGACTCTGATGAGGAGGCAGGGGTATAGCATCAGTTATTCTAATCTATCAAACACTAATAGGTGGAAGTGTGGCGTATGCTAAGACTCTGATGAAGGAGCAGGGTATAGCATCAGTTATTCTAATCTATCAAACACTAATATGGTGGAAGTGTGGTGGATGTTAAGAACTGTAATGAGGAGGACAGGAGTATACCATGAGTTACACTAATCTATCAAACAACCTGTCATAGAAATCAATAGGTGGAAGTGTGGCGTATGCTAAAACTCTGATGAGGAGGCAGGGGTATAGCAATCAGTTATTCTAATCTATCAAACACTAATAGGTGGAAGTGTGGCGTATGCTAAGACTCTGATGAGGAGGCAGGAGTATAGCATCAGTTATTCTAATCTATCAAACACTAATAGGTGGAAGTGTGGTGGATGTTAAGACTGTAATGAGGAGACAGGAGTATACCGATGAGTTACACTAATCTTATCAAACAACCTGTCATAGAAATCAATAGGTGGAAGTGTGGCATATGCTAAGACTCTGATGAGGAGGCAGGGGTATAGCATCAGTTATTCTAATCTATCAAACACTAATAGGTGGAAGTGTGGTGGATGTTAAGACTGTAATGAGGGACGTCACACAAACCTATGGGTAAGGAAACCATTTAATGGATGTTTGATGCACGCAAAAGGTGTAATGATTATGTATGAGTATAGGACCAGTCACACACAGACTTATCGGTAAGGAAAGCTATTAGTGGATGTGTGGTGTACGCGAAAGCTGTAATAATGAGGAAAGAGTAGAGGATCAGTCTCACAAACTTGTCGGTAAGGAAACCTATTAGTGGATGTGTGGTGTACACCAAAGCTGTAATAATGAGGAAAGAGTATAGGATCAGTTTTACAAACCTATCAGTAAGGAAACCTATTAGTGGATGTGTGGTGTACGCCAAAGCTGTAATAATGAGGAAAGAGTATAGGATCAGTTTTACAAACCTATCAGTAAGGAAACCTATTAGTGGATGTGTGGTGTACGCCAAAGCCGTAATGTCGGCTGGTGTTATCTGAAAACGTAACCCTTCTCTCCATTTTTATCTACTCCGTATCATTTTACACTTTCATCCCTATTCAAGATTTTTCTTTCAGCAATCATAATAATAACATGTATGTATTAGTTACATTTATTAACATGTAACATGTTCCGAAATTCAAATAGAATATCTAAGACCTAAAGTTTATAATAGATTGCCAGATCATTTAAAAACCAGCCATTGCCTTTCATGTTTCAAAATAAGCTTTAAGACGCCATTGTAAAAAAAGTTTTCACTTTTTTTTTGCCTCACCTACCCATACCGAGTAAAATATATCTAGAGTGCTGGAATTCTGTTGTTTAGTTTCAATAAGTCAGTCAGATTTATTATTATATTGATAATATAAACACAATTTTAGATCACGTTTAACTTTTTTTACATTATATATAGCGGTGTTGGCTATTCTTGATATATGTAAATCTCCATGAAAAATAAATTATTTTGATTGTTTTTTATTAAAGAGGCAAGAGTATAGTATCAGTGATACTAATCGATCGGTAAGAAAATCTTTTGGTGCAAATGTTGTTTATACCAAGATTGTAGTGTGGAGACAATTTTATAGGATCTGTCATTTTAATTACTATGTACTGAATTGCAGTATTACAGATTCGTTATTAAGATGCCAAATAAAAACCATTAAAATTCAAATGTTAATGTTCTCATAATGATAAACATTCAGGTCAACAATATTATGGAATGAGTGATTTGTGAAAAATTTAAATAGTCCGGTTTTATTGAATGATCTAAGTATGATACTTCTAATATTAATGATCTATATTTGTGTTTATTAATTGTCTGGTTCAAGGTGTATACGTCAATATTTAAAGTGAAGAACATGTTGAACCTCGTAGACGTGTATGTGATATTTCTCCAGGTCGAAATATAAAGCTGAAACAGTGCTGAATAAATTGACTTACACATATATCACTACCGTCCACTTCAGCACCTTCGCGTTTGAGAACGATATATGGCAGAATACTGTGTCTCAATTTCCCTATAAAATACGAAAAGTACAGTGCTTGCTCCCGTCATTGCTCTAAATTTGAAATGCGAATTTTGTAATCAATACATTCTGTATTCAAACATAATTTCTTAACTAAGAGTATAAAGAGTGGTTATATATTCAGTGGTCATTATATTCTTTACAGTAATAAATTAGCCTGTTATAAAAAAATTTTGAGTAATATTTGGTATAATTTAATTTATTTCTTTTTAAAAAATCAAGTTTTTGTTAAAAAAAACACATACAGACAGACAGATGGGAAACTTAAGCATCGGAGACCCATGTTCATATGGTGAAGAATGTTTGTCTAGATCTGAGCAATAACCTTGGTACACCTCTGTCCAGAGAGTTACGGGACACCCTGTATATATATATATATATTATATGATATATACTTATATTTCATTATGATTTCATTATTCCAATAATAAATTATTAAAGTGTGAAGGTCAAGTGGAATGTATACAGAGGAGAAATTACAACTGCATTCGCAGTTTGGATGCGATTTTATTGTAATAGGGCAAAATTTGAATTTTAAATCCTTCTAATAAAAATCGGCGTGTTTTTAATTAGCAAAACGTGATCATAAATACATTAAAAATTAAAAATAATATTGGTTAATAATACAAGACTTCATAACTTCAGTAATATCAGCAAGAAAGTGGAGGTTTATCGGTGTTTGAAAACTTTCGTGATTTACAAGACAAAATGTTAAGCCACAACTTGAATAATTTAGTAGTTTGGTTTCGTTACCTTCACTGAGATACATCTATTGTGTGTGTGCCAATGAGTTTGTTCCACAAGTAATATAAGTTTGTTATTGACAATGGAAGGTTTCCAGGATATTAGGATTTAGGATATTTGTCATCGTTATATACGATATACAGTATGCATATCACTTGCGTTTTCGAATGTTGAAATTCACCTCTCTTCGTCATGTATGACAGCAATGAATGTATAAATCCCACAATGTGGCAGCAATGCACTGCCACTTAAAACATAAAGAAAATAAGGGAACATACTCGAAAACAGCTTGATATCCAGACAGGAAGAAAATGAACACAGGGTGTCACAGCACACAAGTGAAGAGCACAAACACAGGCCACACTTATACAAGCGAAAGTGAGACACGAGTAATTTACTTGTTATATGTTGATTTGGAGAGTAATGTATACAATCCATCGTGAATATTATTTGTTACCGTTCCATCATACGTGTATATATTAAATATTCAGTTAACCGAGCTGTGCTCGGTATTTTCCTCTGGTAAATAGTGTTTTGGGATTAATTTTATGATAACGATATATACTACAGATTCCGCAAACGATAAAACTATAAATGGCATTGCTGTTTATTGTTCTGCCTTCTTACGCATTAAAGGATTTTTTTAATCTGTCTCCTTTGTTCGTCACTTGATAGTTCTAGATTATTTATTGTTACTGTAATATCAGGAAGAATGTAACAACTCTTCTTTGTATGTGAAAATGTTTATAGTTATATAAAGGCATTAAAGTAACCTTTGTATGCAATAATCACAAATGAATGAAATGAATAACGTTTATTCCAGCAGTTTATATATACATATATACAATCTTTTCTTAGATGAAATAACTATTATTATATATACAGCAGGTGATATATAGAAAAAATGTAAGATAAGTGAAACGAATAGCAACAATTAATAGAACGAATACTAGAAAGATTTTTTTATAATATTGGTATAAAACAAATGCTCCGCAGAACTATGAAAAGCTTTGTAGATATTAAGCCTGAGATTTATAATGTTTTGCCTATTAACTTTAGAAGTCTTCCCATCAAGACTTTCAAAGAAAAGTACAGCAATTTCCTGATAAATAATATCTTTGCACAAAATAAACTGAGTACTTTGGTTTCGATTTTGCAA
The DNA here is from genome assembly GCF_021130785.1 of Homalodisca vitripennis. Lineage (NCBI taxonomy): Eukaryota > Metazoa > Arthropoda > Insecta > Hemiptera > Cicadellidae > Homalodisca > Homalodisca vitripennis. Next base: position 67,354 of record NW_025777798.1, read on the forward strand.
CTTTGCGTGTTTAAGTTACTCTGGCATGAATAATCAAGAGGGTATTTATTGTTAAAAACTCTGTATACAAAATGTCTGTTAGTAAGAACTATTAGCTATAATAAGAACTGTTTAGCTAAGAAGCTGTTAATTGTATGTTAATTGTAAGTTAAACTGTGATATTATTTAAATATGTTTTGATCTCATGCCTGCTAATTTATTGTTTATTATACGTTATTAATGCTTATATCTTGGTTGTCGGGACTAATGCAGGTTGTATTTACCTTTTGGACAATAATATTCCTGACACCTTCACCAACAGTAAAGAGATTTAATCTAGATTTCACTGGATAAATAAATACATGTGCGAACACGGTGGAACCGACCCTTTAATTGCCAGACTGAGATTTCGGTTTGCTAATCAATGGCCCAGCGACCCAACAAAAACAGTCAGGCAACAATTAAACGCTATTTGGGGAAACATTACTTTTATTCGACCAACGACCCTTATCCGTAAAGTTTTAAATATTACCGTATCGTTTATTCTGTCAGTACTTTGCAGCAACAAGGAATAAAAACAAAGTCAGATCAGCAGTAAAGCCCGAGCCAATCAACGGTTATTCTTCATTATTCAAGTGTCCGTTTGTTCATTGATTAGTGTGGAATTCTCTCTCGTTGTGCATTTAAATAATAATGTTTTATAATATATATTTATATTATCATTACGCATCAGACATTTGTTTAATTTCTAGAATTCTTCTTTTTATATTTATTCTTGCTTCACGCGCCCTTTTTTTCAATTTTCTCCTTAACTTTTCAGCTTCGCCCACACAATTTGAAATCTTGAGGCTTTAGTCCAACAACAGTACAGTTTGCACCATATGTCCCACATGCATATTGCATCACGTTTGTCTTTTCTAAAACCTCGTCCATTATAAAATATTACAGCATCATACACTCCATGTAACAATGTGTCTAGCCCAACAAAATTACTGTTTTAAATTTGCTTTCAAATCATGTTATCATACTATTGTTTACTTGAGCAGCTGGTTTTAGCATAACAAAAACATTTTCACATACTTTTTAGCCAACTTACTTACTTGGAGGTGTAAGAATTTGATCTAGACCTTACTGTACTGTGCAGTACTATATAAACGTTTTGTCATTAACAGGCACATTTCCCACCGCGTGTATACAGAAAATATACAGAAACCTGAATATTAGTGAAGTGTCCTGTATTTGGGTATCAATGTAGTTAGACATAATTAGAGAATAAGAATAACCAATAAAATAATCTGAAAAAATTCACTAACATCTCCCTTTAACACAGAATAAGGGAAGTAATTTAAAGTGCGGCTAGAAGTGAACCTTTGGATACCGTATCTTGTACAGATGAGACCCGAATCTCCAAACTCTTGTTGTCAAATTGATGTTTTAGGTGTTTATGCCTTGGTCATCGGCAACGTAGAGTCCTTAGCATTCGGTGGTGCACCGGTCAATTTATGACTTTTTTTAACATCTTCTGCGCATCTGACTGAATTTAGCAGCGCTTTCATCGACCATGTTTCTAAATAAAGCTTACTCAATATTGATAGACTGCTATTTAGATATCTAAAATATTATCTGTCCATCGTCCTTCTACGTAATAAAATTGTACATGTTTTTGATTTAATAGTTACACGCTGTCAAAGTTATAGATACAAAGTTAAAGAACCATTTAATTTATTTTTTAGTACAAAAAAAAGGAAAGCTGGTGAAAGATTAGATAAATACAAACATGTAATGTCCGTATTTCAGAATACTTTAAAAAATGTTCTTGCAGTATACTTTATGCTATTATCAGAACAATAATGTAGTTTGGATACAATCATCGTTATCTGAAACACACAACTACACCAAGATCCAATCTCTGGTTAGATTTTTAATTTCGGGGATTTAGTTCCATTCAAGTTCGATAGCTTGTATTTAATTACTTTACGTCATCTGGATCGTAATCTGGAATTGTTCATATTCTTCACATATACACGAAACCAATACACCACAGCAGAGCTTTACTTAAAACCTATATCAAGCCTTACTTCCGTCTATAATTGATGTATTTTAATTTATTTATTGAAAATATTTCTAAAAACGCGAAATCTCCAGAAATTTGGATCCTAATTGAGACACACTTACCAATATTAAAGCTGTGTTGCAATACTCATACTTTACACTTTCCTTTACGTAGACATTGTGTCAAACTATTCTCCCAAATTACTCTAAGGACGTAGCCAGATATACAGTCAAAGTTAAACTGGCATCAATGTGTTCACTATACTATACTAAGAGTTTTACTTGTAAATTTACAGCTTCAGTTTATTACATAGCCAATATTTTCAATTAGTTTACTTCAAACACATTCAGAGCTATTATCAATACTTTCACTTGAAGTATGTTTTTCATAGTCTATAAATATATTTGTAGCAAATCTTCTGTCATGCCATCATATTGGCATAACTATTTCTGCCAACATCAAATATACAGGGTGAGTAAAAAATCAAGAACCCCCTTCTATTTGTTTATTAAAATTTATATAAGGAGATATCCTGTGGGTAGTGGTGCTACCCAAATGTGGAGAGGAAGTTTAATTTAATGATTTTGAAAAATTTTGTAATCCAAAAATGGGGAATTTTGGGTGCAACTAAAATTTTTAAATTTTAACCCCCTTTCAAGTGACTCTCTCATTTTGAAGAGCATAAACAAACTTAAACAATGGTTAAAACAGAGATGGCTATCTCTTTTCCCATCCAAAATAATAGATAGTCAAAATTTTAGTGGAGTCTTTACACTTAAATTTACAAAATACCAGTAGAACACGACCAAGATTTAAAAAACAGGATTGTTGAGGCCTGCAACCAAATACCACTTCCTACTTTTCAAAACGTGGATAGAGTAGTCTCAGCCTAAGGTTGTTTCACACTGCCAAATAATAGGAGAAACTTCAATTTGAACGTTTGATTCGATTTGGTAATGTGGTGAGTTATTAACAATACTTATTATGGTAACACTACTATTACTTCTGATTGATGGGAAAGAGATAGCGTCTCTGGTTTTCATCATTGATTGTTTGTTATGCTCTACAAAATGATGAGGGCTCACTTGAGAGGGGTTCACAATTTTTGAAGTTTTTACGTTGCCTCCAAAATTCCACATTATTTTAATGGGGAATACAAAAACATTGTTAAAACCATCAAATGGACCTTTTTTTTCTTTGCAACACACTAAACCCGCAATAGGATATATCCTTACATAAATTCATAGAAAACACAGAAGGGGATCTTTGACTTTTTATTCCACTTTGAGTATAAAGTGTCACATATATCATATATTTAAATTTTGTTGGCATGCTTACATTACAGTCACAATTTCGTCCCAATTTAAAGTTTGGTAGCCATTAATAACTGTAGAATTATTAAAATTTATAGATAATAAGAGTCAAATATACAAAATACAAACATCAATACTCAATCATCCAAGTCTAAATACTAATAACTCCTTGTAAACTTAATTAATAAATACATTAATACAAATTTAACCCTCATCTGGAAAAAAAAAAAAATTAAAACCTTTTAGATAAAATATTTAAAGCTGGAACATATTAATTTAAATATAACATATTTTTAAACTGAGAACTGCGAGATCAGTACATATCACAATTTTACTAAGTTAACCATTATTACAAAAAATGTACCAAGTAACTGATAAATAATTTTTCAAAACTCCCAAGAGTACGATATATAAAATTTCTTTTAACTTAATAAATAAAAGATGGAGCTTCTCCAGCATTTATTTATTGTTGAGATTCCTCACTATTTTTCAGTAGTTTTGTTTGGAATAAATAAAAAATTGCAATGATAATCAATAATTGTTTATTTAAGTGATTGTAAAGAGTCCAATCTGACCCTGTTTTTTTGTGAGTATGAGCCAACAATTATGAGAGTTTAAGAGTAACACGAGGTGTCCATCTAGTTCTCACAACATTATTCTCGGAGGAACATTTTGTCTACGTTCTCACAGACCTTTTATCTCTTAAGTTATCCAAGACAAATTACTGTTTGCTAACGGGAATTATTTCACTTATGTTTAAATGAGAATTTTTAAAGGTTCCGTTTATTTATGTATGCTCTTCAAATAAAGGTGCTTAAAAAGATACATAGAAGCGCAAAGTAAGTTATTAATTAACGCACTACTCTACTCGAACATTGATGAGATCTAAAATAAACAAAGTCAATAATACCGTATGGGCGTATTTAATTTTTTGTAAGTTAATAAATTGAAACTTGTCCAAGTCAACATTTCCTTATTCCCATATTCCAAGTATGTCGTTCTTTAGTTTTTGAAATAATCAAATAGGGTGGGGGGGTTTTGCTGTCATGTTATGAAAATGTATTGTACTAATATATCGGGTTCGGAGTGCGATGTATAATTTTAATAACGTAAATTTATGTAAATGGTTTATATATGTTAAAAGAAAGATATCCCCCGCTTGAGTTCGTAATGGGTAGATAAAAGTTAAAGGCAAAATATTTTCGGAGTGTGATGTTTAACTAATAAAATTTGTTTATACAATGTATGAAATATAACTTGTCATTACCACAATCCATTATCAAATTTGTATTCGTGCTTGGGATCATTTAAAATTATTATGTGTTAGGTATTTTATTGTTGATCTATTGTTTTTTTTTTTTTTTTAACTCAAAATAATTTGATTTTGGCTACAAATAAAAAATATGTGCTGGTTCCATTTTGAAGTGTCGTTGTATTTCCGATTGAATCTACTTACTAAATCCTCTCCACAATAGGCCCTGGCTTGAATATATATTTTTAATTCACAGACGAACCTTGGTGGGAACCCACAATTCTGACTTTCCATGACAGAATTTTATACTACAACTTCACAAATATCAAATCAGCTTAATTTGAAGGGAACGTTCGGAAAAATATCTTTTAGTCGAATGATGATTTGAAAAAATAAAAATGTTGTTCAAATAAGAAAAATCTAAGATTTCCCGAGGACCATGCATTTACTTACGAAATAGATCTGAGCCAGATGGGGTTTTATCCTCTCTCTGCTTTGGATAGGTCCAGGATTCAGATTTCTTTATTTAAATTCCTTGTCAGTTTTACAAAACTTCAATCGAGGGATCTTTCTCCATAATCATTGTGATACAACACACAATAATATGTACCTTTAAAAATAGTAGCTTTGGTGCTGGAAGGATAAACCATAGTATTGATCTAAGTAACTGAGTTTAGATTGAAGCACTTTGGTGATTTGAAAGGAAAATGTATGTACTGGCATTACTGTCTGTCGATACTCTGGCAGGCTTTTTCTACGCAGTTACAAAATTTTACATTTCGAGTGGGTGAATGTGTTGAGATTGATCTATTGAGGATTGTAAGTAGTCATTCTATAAGAGTAGAGTGGGTTGAGATTGATCCATTGAGGATTGTAGGGAATCATGCTATGAGAGTAGAGTGGGTTTGAGATTGATCCATTGAGGATTGTAGGGAATCATGCTATGAGAGTAGAGTGGGTCGACATTGAATCCATTGAGGCTTGTCAGGTGTCCATGCTATGAGAGTAGAGCGTGTTGAGATTGATCCATTGAGGTTTATCAGGACTCCACGCTATTAGAGTAGAGTGGGTCGACATTGATCCATTGAGGCTTGTCAGGAGTCCATGCTATGAGAGTAGGGCGTGTTGAGATTGATCCATTGAGGTTTATCAGGACTCCACGCTATTAGAGTAGAGTGGGTCGACATTGATCCATTGAGGCTTGCCAGGAGTCCATGCTATGAGAGTAGGGCGTGTTGAGATTGATCCATTGAGGGTTATAAGGAATCATTCTATGAGAGTAGAGTGGGCTGTGATTGATCTATTGAGGATTGTAATGAGTCAATCTATGAGAGTAGAGTGGGTTTAGATTGATCCATTGGGGATTGTAAGGAGCCATGCTATGAGAGCAGAGTGGGTCGAGAGAGATCCATTGAGGATTGTAAGGAGACAAGCTATGAGAGTAGATAGCATCTAGGATTGGTCCGAACCATAGAGAGTATAATGTTCTATAGTACTCTACTGTCCGGACATCATCAACGTGATCTCAGTGGTTGACCCCACAAATTATTGAAACTACTCTTTTCATATTTAGTACTATTATTATTATTCTCGTTTGACTACGTGTTTACATATTGATTTATACATAGAAGGTTAAAAATGTTTGTCCTCTTTTAAATATAACAACATTTTAAATAATTAGTGCCAATAATTCTTGTAATTTTTGGAAATATTTATAGTTTGAACGGATTCACCTCGAATTATAAGTTTTCCAATTGTTATTTATTTGACAGCTCTTTATGCAAATAAATAGCTTGGTGTTTTAGAAGTGAAAAATATGTTCTTTTATATTCAGGAAGTGCTTGTAGTGAATGAATAATGGATATTTGTAGATTGAGTAACTAAACGTAGCTGGCTAATGGAAGTGTTTGTAGTGAGATGACAATATTTGTCATGTGGACAAAAAAGTTTTGTTGATTGTACATTGAGTGCTTGTTGTAACTAAAAGTAGCAAGCTAATGGAACTGTATGTAGTGAGATGACAATAGATGTCATGTGGATAAAAAGTTTATTTGATTGTAGATTGAGTGCTTGTTTGTAAACTAAAAGTAGCAAGCTAATGGAACTGTATGTAGTGAGGATGATAATGGATGTCTTACGTGGACGAGAAGTAGGCCTACTCTAAAATCTGAAACTTTTGCGGCTCACACGGCTTTTGTTGATTGTAGATTGAGTGCTTCTTGTAAACTAAAAGTAGCAGGCTAATGGAAGTGTTTCTAGTTAGACGACTATAGTTATTTACGCCTTGTTGTTGTTACTCCAAAAGGTGTGATACATTTGTTTTTCGCTTCACACTATTGTGTTAAAGTGACAATCATTATCCTGGCTTGTATATTTTAGTTCAGTTCATAAATTGTCGTACTAAGAAATTAAATAATAAATTATGTGAGGAATATAATTGGAATTTTAAGTTTATCAAATAACCTTGCCTTGGGTAGTTTTTAAAAATATATGCTTTTACAACATAAAAATACTTATTGAAGCTGTTGAAATTTACAATGCTCAATAAAATGACAGTGAATCTTGATGAATTCCTCAAGCATTGTATTATCTCACAGAGATGAGTGCAAGAAACGTCTCATTTATGCCTATCCTGTTTGTTATGAGAAACGCACTTTAGGGGAGAATCTCACTTTAGGGGAGAATCGCACTTTAAGTGGGATAATCGCACTTTAAGGGGGACAATCGTACTTTAATGGGGAGAATCGCACTTTACGGGAGTGAATCGCGCTTTAAGGGGGAGAATCGCGCTTTAAGGGGGTGAATCGCGCTTTAAGCGGGTGAATCGCGCTTTAAGGGGGAAAAAACGAATTTTAAGGGGTAGAATCGTACTTTAAGGGGGAGAATCGCACTTTAAGGAGGTGAATCGCGCTTTAAGGGGGAGAATCGCGCTTTAAGGGGGAGAAACTCACTTTAAGGGCGAGAATCGCACTTTAAGGGGTGAATTCGCGCTTTAAGAGAGAGAAAACATACTTTAAGGGGGAGAATCGTACTTTAAGGGGGAGAATCGCGCTGTAAGGGGGAGAAACACATTTTAAGGGTGATAATCGCACTTTAAGGGGGTGAAACACGCTTTAAGGGGGAGAAAACGCATTTTAAGGGGGAGAATCGTACTTTAAGGGAGAGAATCGCACTTTAAGGGGGTGAATCGCGCTTTAAGGGGGATAATCGCACTTTAAGGGGGAGAATCGCGCTTTAAGGGGGTGAATCGCGCTTTAAGGGGGAGAAAACATACTTTAAGGGAATAATCGTACTTTAAGGGGGATAATCGCGCTTTAAGGAGGAGAAAACACATTTTAAGGGTGATAATCGCACTTTAAGGGGGTGAAACACGCTTTAAGGGGGAGAAACTCATTTTAAGGGGGAGAATCGTACTTTAAGGGGGAGAATCGCACTTTAAGGGGGTGAATCGCGCTTTTAAGGGGGATAATCGTACTTTAAGGGGGAGAATCGCGCTTTAAGGGGGAAAATCGTGCTTTAGAGGGAGAATTGCACTTAAGTCTGGGAATCGCAATTTATGGGAAACCAGCCTCAGTAATCTTTAATCACGATGGTCATAACTACATTGGTGAATATGATTTATTATAAAAAAGACTCCAAAGTTCAGCTACACATCGACACAGAGATTTAAATCGTTTTCAGGATTAAAAATGAGTGGTTATGGATCCGAGTCAGCTAAAGTTATCATTCCCTTTGACACAACAACCAACATTGTTCAGGCAACAGATCGTCCCGGTGGTTATCCTGTCTGCACAGACTGGTCTGGGGATACAATCGGGGGATTGTTTAGAGCCTAGTTGTACGAGCGACATAGTGCTATGAGATGATTTATCAGATTCATGTAAATAAACAAGTATTAAGTAAACATCTGAGGTTAAGGTGGAATAGAGGGTTGTTTACCCTAACTCCGCCTCAAAACATAAAGACATTATTTCATTTCAATTTTACCAACATATCTCGCTTTGTTCATCAGAGGGAATCAGACATAAACGTTGTCAGTTCCATTGCCTTCTTTTTACAATCAACTAAAGAATGCCCTGTATTTGACATCGGGTGATAGCTATGGCAAGGTCATATGTAGGAATACTGTTGCAATAATAAAAATGGCCTAAGAAGAAATCTCTACTATTATGTCGCAAACTTGAATAAAACTTATTATGAAAATAGATCTAAATAGTTAGTTGATACAAGAACGTTACAAACAGAAAGTAACGATTTTAGGTATTTTATAATTACAATACAGAGATTATATAAGGAGAATTCTTAACCTTTTATATTTATATTAATTTTTAGTTGTTATAAACATCCATAACAGTATTATATTCTTTTTAGTTGGGTTTTATTATCTTTTTTAATTTTTAAGTTTCAGGACATTAAATTACAAGCCTTTTCCTTACCATTTTATAAAGAATATGCCAAACACAAAGTGTTAAAAAATATATTCATACTCACCTCAGTTATAACTTATTTAGAAATAAAATGTTATTGCCTGATTAAAATAGGTTTTATTCCTAAATGGTAGTGTTTATGTCACCAAACTTAGCCCAAGAGATAACTCGTGTGTCAGGTGCTTTACATATATAAATTGACAGAACAGTCCTGGATTTTACTAATTATACAACTAATCCAAATAACAAAATATTACTATATAAGGTTGTAAACACATCGGTTCTGTTTTAAATAATCCTGCAAAATAAATAAAATAAATACAGTCGTAAGCCAGAGCTTAACACCATTGAACATCTCGTATTGACCACAGTATTTACGTCATTACACGGCCAGGTCTTCATAACGATTACAGTCATGTAAAAACAAATGTACATTCATCTGATCTTTGTGCCATTGAACAGCACGTATAGAGCTCAGCATTGACATCATTACACAGCCAGGTCTTCATAACGCTTACAGTCATGTATGTACAAATGTACATTCATCTGATCTTTGTGCCATTGAACAACACGTAATAGAGCTCAGCATTGACGTCATTACACAGCCAGGTCTTCATAACGCTTACAGTCATGTAATGTACAAATGTACATTCATCTGATCTTTGTGCCATTGAACAACACGTATAGAGCTCAGCATTGACATCATTACACAGCCAGGTCTTCATAACGCTTACAGTCATGTATGTACAAATGTACATTCATCTGATCTTTGTGCCATTGAACAACAGGTATAGAGCTCAGCATTGACGTCATTACACCAGCCAGGTCTTCATAACGCTTTACAGTCATGTATGTACAAATGTACATTCCATCTGATCTTTGTGCCATTGAACAACACGTATAGAGCTCAGCATTGACTTCATTACACAGCCAGTCTTCATAACGCTTACAGTCATGTATGTACAAATTTACATTCATCTGATCTTTTTGCCATTGAACAACACGTATAGAGCTCAGCATTGACGTCATTACACAGCCAGGTCTTCATAACGCTTACAGTCATGTATGTACAAATGTACATTCATCTGATCTTTGCGCCATTGAACAACACGTATAGAGCTCAGTATTTACGTCATTACACGGCGAGGTCTTCATAACGCTTACAGTCATGAATATACAACTGTACATTCATCTGATCTTTTTGCATTGAACAACTCGTATTGACCGCAGTATTTACGTCATTACACAGTCAGGTCTTCATGACGCTTACAGTCATGTATACATAAATATACATTCATTTAATATTTGTGCCATTGAACAACACGTATTGACCTCAGAATTTACGTCATTACACAACCATTTGTTCAGGACGCTCATAGTTTTATGTATTATTGTACTAAGAGGACGAGGTGTTTTATTTATTGTACGATTCCTCAAATATTCGTTATACCAAATTCAGCACAATACGATATATGCTTCTTAAGTACAAACATCTGTTTTGTATCTTCAAAAACTTAGAGTAAGAAAAACGGGATATACAAAAAAACTTGACTATTTTTTCCCAATTTGTATTAGTGACGCCTCATGGTAAACATTGTGTACAGTTCAATAAGTAATAGGACCTCTTAATAAAGTATGAATCTTTTGGACACTACTAAATGACAAGAATACTCTCCCCAATAATATTTAGCAACAACAAAAGTTACTATTGAATTAATTTGGCAGAAAACAAAAATACATTAATTAAATTGGGTTTTGTAATAATAATATTTAACAATAAAATTGCAAAGATTAATAATAGCAATAATAAGCAAGCTATGGAAGCCAATTTTGAAAATTCTACTCAAGTAACCAAGCAAAAGCTATGGAAGTCAAGTGCAATAATTCTACTCAATTAACTAAGCAGGCTATGGAAGCTAATTTTGGAAATTCTTCTCAATTAACCAAGCAGGCTATGGGAGTCAAGTGCAACAATTCTCCTCAAGTAACCAAGTAAGCTATGTAAGTCAAGTGCAACAATTCTACTCAAGGTAACCTAGCAAAGTATGGAAGTCAAGTGCAATAATTCTACTCAATTAACTAAGCAAGCTATGGAAGCCAATTTTTGAAAATTCTACTCAAGTAACCAAGCAAGCTATGGAAGCTAATTCTGAAAATTCTTCTCAAAATAACCAAGCAAGCTATGGAAGTCAAGTGCAACAATTCTTACTCAAGTAACCAGGCAAGGTATGGAAGTCAAGTGTAACAATTCTACTCTAGTAACTAATGAAGCTATGTAAACTAAGGACGCTATTTACTTTTAACTAAATTGTTCATTATGAAGTAATTTAAGAGTACCCTATGCGATCTACGCATTTTAGAACTTGTGTTTTTACTTACTACCTAAAAACATATTATTGAGTAAATGGATAATAACTATTATTTTACTATTTCAACTACTATTCAGAGAATTTTTGATTATAAATGTACTGAGACTATCTAGCAACTAAAGTGACTGACGGTGATGGAGTGACTATGACAACGGACACTTCCATCAAAAAAAAAATTTCCTCGTCGCTGTGATAATCCCTTGCATGACAGTAGTCTCGGGAGTCATAAAAAACACTTGGCTGCAACGTGTTTCATCTCCATGATAAACATATGATAAAGCGATCTGGCCATTCGGTAGAGCCCAGCCTCTTATTAGTGGTGGATGTTGCGGAGTGCCACATTTGTACCCGTGTTATAATGCGCAATTAAACAGGGTTCCTCCTTTTGAACCTCGATTGAGGGACAGTTTTTATGAATAAGAAACTCGTTCGTCGGCCGATACTAGTTTTGGTGACGAGGATGAAATGGGAAGATTTAACAGAGGGTACAAATTCTAAAACTAATACATTTATTTCTACGATTATAGTTATATCATATTTTACTCACCAAACATATATCACCCGTCAGATACAGAGACTAGAAATGGCGCTGATATCCCAGTAGTTTATTTATGTGTCTGAGAGACGGTTGGTGTATAATGATCTGTACAAAAACATACTTTTCATATTTTTAAAGTATTATTCGTAGTACAGTCTCCTTTAACCCACCCCACCTTACATCAGCTCTTCTAATAGTCGAGCCTTTTTGTTAGCAGAAAACCTTCTGTATCTAGTAAGAATAACCAGGATGTGTGCTTTTTTTTGCTTGTACAACGGTATTTAACTCCGCTCCTGGGAATATTGGCAAGGTCTGTTAAACCTATACATTTCTTGTAGCCGACCTAGCCAGCCTCCTAACTAACTGTTATTCTTCACATTTCTGATTAACAAATGAATATATTGTAAGTTGTACATATATTAAAAATCAAACTATATTATTTAAAAAAACTTGACGATAAATATACGAGTATAAACAAAAAACAACTCAAATTCATTTGAAAACGTGCCTAAACTAATTTTTCCAATGATGCATGTTTTATTTTATTAAAACTGAAACACATTTCTAGGGGATAAGATTTTTAAGACACTTATTCTTCGTTTTGAAATTCTAACCGGAACGCCCAATAAATAAGAAATAATTTTCTACAAGATTTCAGATGCTGCTCGTAAGAGGAGGATGAACTCAGAAGCTACATGCAACCATTCGCATTGAAATCAACTCCTTCCCACCCATAGCCGTGGTTTTAATGTGTAAAGAAGCAATAACTTCATGCAAAAGGCCAGTGTAACAGGAATGTTGTTAGTTTATCGTCATTAATTCACTGGTATATACCAGGACATAACCTCAAAAGGTTACAATCAGCCCAAAGTTAGTTACCACACACGTACGTTCCGACAATAGTATATGCCGAGTGATTACATACAGCCTCATGTTATATTGTTTCACGGTATAGTTCATAGGTCTCTAACTGGTTATAGGTTTGTGTTTTCCCTTATTTAGTATCGCAATAGTTGTGTTTCTCGTGTAGGGCCTCCAAAACATCTTGAGTAGATGTAAAGAATAATTTTATGTAGAGTGGCGAGAGACTGTTCGTAAATTCGGACCTCCATTTATCCATTGTAAAAAGTATGATTTAACAATGAATATCTTTATTAGTCGTGTCCCTGTTTCACACAGGAAAGTATCTAGAGAAGTCCAAAGACTACATTGGTCTTGTAAAATGGTCCTAATAGTGATATACTATGTTTATCCGTCCCGACAAGTCTAGAACAAGTCTGGAGTGACCAGAATACAAAACCTGTGACCATATACATTTTTCTTATGAAGGTTTCATATTTGTTATTCCGATTTTACAGGGGGGGGGCGTGGAAGTTATTTTGGGGAAGTTAGAAGATTCGGGTTGAAGGGATCTCGACGATGGAGGATTACATGGATCCTGTTGTCGGACTTTTTACAAGTCACTAATCATATAACACTAACACATTTTTCCATAAGTTGGTGACTCTTAGGTTTGAGTTGAAGGATCTCGCGGTGCCAAGGCGCATTTTCCTCTACCCTTCAAATAGGTTGGGCTAATTTAAAAACAAAATTTTAAAATTAATACTGAAATTTAAACGGGCCTCGAAAAAACCCCCAACAGTAAACAAAAAGTCATCAATCAATGAACGCCACCTATGTTTTTCGATGCATGGGGAAAAGGGAAAGGAGCCCTAATTTTTGTGAATTAAAACTTACCCAACCCCCCAATTTCAAACATATAACAAGACCTATCACAAGAAACTAAGGAGATAGCTATGAAAGTATAAAGAGAGCTTTTGAGGAAGGGTTACCTAAAAAAAGGGGAAGCGAGAATTACGGCTAAAATTTGATGGGTCATGGCAACCCCCGGGGTCAGCTTCACAAAGGGCAAGTTAGTCAAAAATGACTAATGGCAAGGAAATTTGAGGGGGGGGTCTTTAGTAAATACTGTAGGTTTACGGGGAGATTAAATAATGATCAGAAAACTAGTTTAATGCCAATTATTCCGTCCCAGGGGCGGGATGGAATCAAAGGGCATCCCGAATGTTCCAAAAATCTGAGTCGACTAAGATAAAGTATTTTTTTGGTGCCCGAAACAGTACGGCATATCCCCATTTGTACAAGCTAAGTTTATGGAAGGATTCACATTGAAAAAGCTAAATGTGTAGGAAACATACAAAAGCGTAGGAACACGCCTTCGCAAATTGAAACAGAGTCTGGGAAAAAAATAAATTAAAGGGTGAAAATCTTGGGTGGCCGTGGTCGCTTACCAACGCAAAATAAATCCAAAATTACTATGGACTTGTATTAGGAGAATTGCATAGTTTGGGAATCCAGAAAGTTTTTGGGCCGAGTATTTTAAACCTTCATCCCTAAGACCACCGAGCTGAACGGTCCTAGGGGTAAGATACTGGTGAAGTATAAAGGGGGCTAAATCCAACAATGAAAAATACTTTTACAACCACACTCATATTTCATCAATGACTAAAATTAACCAAATTTTTAAAGATTTGGCCAAACCCTAATTACTTCGAAATGTATGGCGTACCCAAAATCAGTGAATCATTGAAAAATGTTATATGGTCTCGCTGCCTAACCCAACATTTGTCTTGAAAATACTTTGAGTTAGGAGTGTTTGATCTAAGGTACTATAAGGGGGAAATATTGTTAGATGCCAAGTGCTTATAGGTTGGGTTTTCCGGGGGGGGGGGGCAAACTGTGCAAAACGAATAAAACGCATTGATGATTAGGGGGTTCAAAAAGCAGACAAAGGATTCAAGAAAAAAAAAAAGTGCCGCCAAAAAGGTCAACCAAAAAGAGACTAGAAGACCAGTATGAGATGAAGAAGACCAAAAAACCCTCATATGGAGCAGGAATGCATTAAAAAAGCATTTTGTTGTATACTTTAGTACCAATTTTCACCCTTTCGTTTTCCGAAAGTTGTTTTTTTTTAGAAAAAAAAATACCTTTTCCTTTTCCGCTAAATATCTTAATTATTTCTTTTTTTTTTTGTAAGCTTTAAAAACTCTAGATTTAAGCTAAGAAAAAAATTTTAATAACCTTTTAAATTTTTTAGAAAATAATAAATATTCAGAAAAAAACTGAAAAAATATTTATTATTTTTTTAATATTATAAATTGTTTCTATGATTTTAAAAAATTTTCCCTTGTTTTTAAAAATAGCTAAAACTTCAAAAAAGGCAAAAAAAAATCATTTTGATATCTTTATATTTTTTTTTAAAAGGTATCTTAAAAATTTAAAAAAATTAACAAGGGGGAGATAGGACCCCGGGCCCCCCTTTCTATCCAGTCTCGTCAAAGGAACCAAGCTTTAATAGGTAACCATACCAGGGGCGCAACACTTTTTTGTTTTACAAAATTTAAAATTTTATACCTTTGCATATTTTTTTTTTACAAGTTTTTCAAATTTAATGTTTATGGGAATCGGAAAATCTTTTTTCTTTAGATTAATTTTTTTAAAAATTGTTTGAAAGTATTACTTTTTTCAAAAAAATTCCCCCCCGTTCTTTCTGTGTTTTAATAACCCTTTTGAATAGGGAAGTAAACAATTAAAATATATTTATTAAATAATTTTATTATACAAACTTAAATTTTTTTTTTTTTGAACAAAACAATGCAAATTTTAGGGAGCTGAATGAAATTTGATATTTCCCGTTTGATAAATTTCTGCCAATGACGGGGGTAAAGCAAAGGGTATTGATAATAAAGTTAACAACTTCTCTTTTTGTACTCCACATTATATTGCCACTGGCGGCGTCATTTCCCAAAAAACACTTCTTTTTGAACCCCTTCAAGTCCCGACAACTAGAACATTCAACGTAACATTGTACATATTTAGTCGATACCCACTATAGCTACTGAATTAATATCCAAAAAAATTTATTTTTTTTTGTCCTTTCCCAGTTTTATTTCTAGAAAATTTTTAATAACCCTCAAAACGTGTTAAAACCAAAAAAAACATTTTGGAAAGATAAAAGCAAAAAAACCCCTTTTTTGCTTTAAACTTAAGAGTTTTAAAAAATTTTGAAGTAAAAATGTTCCTGGGAATAATAAAAACAAACCCCTTTAAAATTGGGTTCAAACAGATTTTTAAAAATAGTTTCAAAATACACAAAATAATGTTAGACATTTTGAAAATATTGGGGATTGTCCTAGGGGGTTCCCCTCCAGTCCCAGAAAAAGAATTGCCCCAAAAGGGGGAAATTGGGTTTTCAGATTATTTAAGTTTAAAACCTCCTCATAAGAAAAATAATGGGCCCCCCAAATATATAGGTTGGGGTTTTTTTAGTGGAATCTTAAATTGGCCAAACGCTAAAAATTTTGTGGACCAAAAATTTAAAACCCGAATAAACTTCCTTCAAAAAAAAAAAAAGAAAAAGGTGGCAAATTTTTAATTTATGCCTAGATATATTGTATGTCAAACACCCTCAAGCCCTGATAAAGGGGTTTATATTTTCTGATTAAATTAATGAAGATATTTAAAATGGGGGGAATTTAAAAAACAAATTCAAATTTTACCACATTGTTTAAAAAAACATTAAAGTAAAAAACCAACCTAATGGGGATTTTTGGACAAAACCTTTTAGGGGCCCCCTACTTGGGTTTAAAGGGAAAAAGGGGGGGGTGGGAAAGAAAATAAGGGTTTTAACGTTTTGTAAACCCCCCAAAAAACCCCTTTTTTTTTGTGAGAAATAAAAAAAAAAAAAGGGGTTTAACCATTTAAAACCGGGGAAAAACCTTTTTGGTTTTAAAAGCCCAAAAAAAAAATTTTTTTTTTCCCTTTTTTTTAAAATTTTTAAAAGGGATTTTTTAAAATTGGGGCCCAAAAAAATAAAAAATTTTTTTTCCCTTAAAAATTAAAAAAATTTTTTTTTTTTATCAAAAGGGATTTTTTGGTCTAAATTTAAACCGGGTTGGAAATCCCCCCTTTTTAAAAAAAAAAAATTTTGGGGTTTAAAATTTTCCTTTGGGGAAAATTAGAAATAAATTTTAACCAAAAAAAAAAAAAATGGGTTTTTTTTTCTTTTGGGGTTTTTTTAAAATTTTTAAAAATTTTAAAATTGGGAATTTTTTTTGTAAATTTTGGGCAAAAAAAAAATTTTTTCCTTAAAAATTTTTTTATTTTTTTTGGGGTACAAATATTGGGGGTTTTAATAAATTTTTTAAAAAATTAAAAATTTTTGGGGAAAAATTAAAATTTTATGTAAATTTTTGGGGGAAAAAAACATTTTAACCAAAAAAATTTTAAAAATTAAAAATAAAATTTGTAAATTTTTTAAAAATTTTAAAAACCCAAATTTTTCCCCCCTTTTAAAAAATTTTTTTAAAAATTTTAAACAAAATTTTCTTTTATAAAAAAAAAAAAACCCAAAAAATGGGGTTTTCATAAATTTTTTTTTTTTTGGTTTTTTTTTAAAAAATTTAAAACTTTGGAATTGACTTTTTTAAAAAGGGTTCAAAAAGAAAAAAATTTAAAAAAAAAAAAAAAAATTTAAAGGGGGGTTTTTAAAAATTTAAAAATTTAAAATAGTTTAATTTTCAACAAAATTGGAAAATTTTAAAAAATTTTTTTAAAAAAACAAAAATTTTCAAAAATTTTTTTTAAACAAAGGTTTAATTTTGGGGTTTTTTTTCAAAAAAATTTTTCCAAAATTTTAAATTTTTTAAAAAAAATTTTAAAAATTTTTAAAAAGGGGGAAAAAAAAAAGGTTTTTTTTCCCCCTAACATTAAAGTAAGGGGTTTTTGGTTTTTGAAAAAAAAAAAATTTTTTAAAAATTCCCCGGGTTTTTTTCTTTTGAAATTCCCAGGAAAAGGGGGGAGGGGGAAAAAGTTTTTAAAAAAACAAAAATGGGGTTTGAAAAGGGGGGTTGTGT
>NW_025777799.1:0-86447 GCF_021130785.1 Homalodisca vitripennis
TTGCACTTGTGTGTTACATTTTAAAATAAAATTAGGTTTTAAAAATTTTATTTATATTTTTTGTATACATTTCCGATCAAGTCAAACAATTGAAATCTTACACCACGAAAGTTTCAAAATTTAAAATACGTATCGAAATCTTCTGATATCTTTGTTTTATTAATCTGAAGAAATTACAGAATACAAATTGTAAGCGTTGGCTTGTGAATGAAAAGCAGTATCTAATATAATGAGAATTAGAAAATGAAAAATATCCTAATAAACATTTTATTTTAGTATTCTTGTGCTGGTATTGTTGATGGGTCCTCATAAACAATTTTAAAGGTAGTATAAGCGTTCACACATGCACGAGAGTGCCTTTTTAAAGCCGCTCGATTGTTTATTAAGCTAGTTAGCGATTTGTAGTTTAATGTTAATTTTTGTATTATTTATAGTTTTTAACAAATTACTTTGACACTGTTACTATATTGCATTACTTAAAATTTTAATTTAATTTCTTAAAAATTTTTGTTTTCTTATAATTCATAAATTATAACATCTTTTTTTAAGATCATCTTTTAAATTTAAATTAATTTAATTTAAATTTCCATGGTAAACTACAATCAAAATTGGGGCTTTTATTAAATACAACATATTTTTAATTTATTTTGCATATATAGGTAAAATGATACATTAATATCAGTTATTTTAGCTAAGTAATGAAATGTTATTCTAGATGAATTCAAGCTCAAAAACCAAAATTAGAACTAACAGTTATCCCTACAATGAAGGGTTTAATGCAGCTTTTACCATTTTGATTGGGTATCCTATTATTAATTTATAGTCTAGTGTTTTGCATAGTCATTTTTTAACTACGTAATATGCAGGATGTTTATATTTTACAAATAATTTATTGATCACAGCCCTTTAAATGCAAAAGTTCAATTTCAAGCATGGGCAAGGCATCCAACATACGTGTATGCAGCATCTTGCACCTAAAATGAAAAAGTATACTACCGGCAGAATTTTTAAACATTAAGAATTTTTGTGTCCTAAAAAAGAATGTTGATGGAATACCTATAAATGTTTATTTGGCGTAGAATAATACTCATAAACATTTAACAAAATTGGTACACATGTGTTTCTGGCTATATTATTTACTTCTGAGGAAGACCAACTTTTATTGCCTTGGCAAATCATATAAGGGATTCGTTGAGAAGCCAATACATTATCTTATAACAGTCATAAGATGGAAATTTGCATTTTTATTAGCTCATAAACCTGCTATATCTCTTGAAGGATGAGCGGAATATCTAGTAAGGACTGAAAAAAGTCTTTGCTTTAGCTTTTGTGGGAGTCAAAGAGGGAGAGTATGAAAGATTAAAAATTAAAATTTTCCATAAATCATATTTACAGTATCTATACACACTTAAGCCTAACTGTCAAATGTTGCATTTGGTAAGCGTATATAAAAACATCATAATATAGATACGTTCAGTTTACTTATAAAATATACTTATCTGAAGGTGATATAAATGTCATAGGTGTCTAACGGTCAGTTATAATTGTTTTAAATCTAAGAAAAAAAAATAACTCTTCAGAACTATTGTTATTATATGTTTTGAGTTCAGGGTAATAACCTCATTTAGACTTAATTGTTACCAAAAGGTTAACAAAATGACAAATACCACAATACAAAAGTCATCTACGCAATACCAAAGCCGAAGTGATGGTCTTAATAGTTATATAAGTGACCTTATACACGTGATTAATGAAATTCTGATTATTAAAATCACACGTGCGGTCATTTAAAAATTTAGAAATAAAAACTTACTAGTATTCCGTTTAACACAAAACTAACAAACCTCTGCTATGATATGTTATCCCTAAGATGGATCCTTTTCATGGACAATACACAGTTTTTTACGTACGTTTCACGTGTTTACCTTAATTTTCTCTCAGCAAACTTTCCTTCTTCTTTACGTCTACACTAGTTCTAACATTAAACCGATTTTCTGGTTATGTGATTATCTAGCTATATAAATACTATAGAGGCAAAAAATATATGTTAAAATATACTTTAAATGTGATTTCTGGCTTAGATTTATGATGTATGTGATAATAGATCCAACGTGTTTTAGTTACTTTGAAAAAATATAAAATATTAACCCCAGTACGCTATAGGTACAAAGTAATTAAAGTAGCCGAGAAAAAAAATTTAGCAGCTTAATCACTATTATTATGATAGCGATAGATAGTGAGAGTATACATTGTGATTTATTATTAATAAAACTAAGTACCTTGTAGTTTCCTTGTAGTTCCTCGTCCTGCTCCTGGGCATCGCATCCTGTTCCTGGTGGTGATTATCCGACTTACTGCGAGTTTAACTACCTACTTTTAAACTACTTTTATATATACTATTTTATATTTGAAAGTAGGTAAAAACATGTATACTAAAAGTTACTTTTATTTTCTAAATTTACTTTAATTATATTAATTCACTTTGAAACTATATTATTACAATTAAGAAATCAAAATTCTAAACTAAATTTTCAAAAACAATAGGCTTATGTCACTGGTTTAAGCAATAAGGATATTTTACTTTTGACTGTGTTCTAAGAAATACTCAAAAAATAAAAACATAATATTTAGTAAATCAACAGTTGCGTTTATTCGCCCGTATACTGAATCCACCATCTGTGGTTCGTGTGCACGGATCTTGTGTGTAATAAATAAACTGTCTGTTTCCTTCATTTGAAGGAAGGAACAACATTCTCTAAGCGTTTCATTGAATCATATAAATACATGTATACCTTCATGTGGATTAACCTACAACTAACAATAATTAGGGTACTGTTCTAATAAAATTACTTGATGTAATACCTTAAATAGATAGCCTTAATTCAACATAGAAATGTTATATAAATTTGTGGGATTCTATTCTTTCCAGCTTTTTTCAGGAATTAATTGTAGGTGTTTGATAATAAAGCAATGTAGATGCTTTGACAATGTGTCTTTGTTACTTGAGACGCTTACATAATACGTAATAAACTCTCCAATGTCCTTCTGTGTTACTTTAAGCTATTATACTCGTTCACGAATTTTCAAAAATTTTTACATTTTAATATAAGTATATATTTTCATATTTTTAGTGATGCATTTGTGTTAATTGATTGGTTATATTATTTATTTATATATTTAAAAGAACGTTAATGTCGAATAATTATTAGCAATAGTACGCAAAGTCATTTGAAACATTAACCCTGGATAATAATGTATAAATATTATGTAGCACATATTTGGAGGCAGGGAACAAATTATGTTAAAACTTGTGTTATAGTATTTTATTTACATCTTTGTCTTCTTAGAATGTTTGCGTTGGCGTAACAAGAAATGGGTTTAATTATAGTAGTCGTGGACGTCACCAATATGAAAAACAGGCGAAATCCACGTAGCAGGTTGCATAACATATTATTTAATATCCATGGAAACAATGTACGTAGATAATTTAATATTTTTATAATTAATAATTTGAAGTTGAAATGTCGCACCGTTTTTAAAGTTCGTACAACTCACAACTAGCCGCGGAAGTAGAGCCAGGAACACTATTTGATGGCAAGAAACACGACCAGGACCAGGACTTACATGGATGAGGTAATTTCATTACTTAAAATCACAGTTTATGATCTCAATATCACTTGCTACCTAAAACAGTTTAGGTCTTAGTTTTAACGAATATTTATACAAAGTACCAGAGCAGTTAACATGTTATACAGATTTTTTTCTTGAGTTTATATTATAGTTATAACATTCTAAGGTTCGTTTTGTATAGAACTGATAATTTGTGTTTTGTGCTGTATTTCATCCTCTCTGTACCAAAACATATAGTAGGAATAGGTGTACCATCATTTCTGATCTGAAATCAGGTTGTTCTACCTGAAATAATGTTTTTTATTAGTCATATGTAGTAACAAAAATTTAACGAAATACATGTTATTGGATTATATACTAATGTGAGTACCTACCATATAAACATTTGAATAACACCCTATATTAAAGATCTGTTCCTTTATTAGATTATGGTTGTATGTGTCAATATATTACTGTAAGACTTATTAGCCTGAGATCTTTATCGATATAACCGTTTACGGTATTGCTAAATTTGTCTATTTACAAAAAAAGTTGGATTTTTCAGATTGTTGCTTTTACGTACCTAATTTACGTAGTATACAAAACAGTGCACTTTTGAACTTCTCTCAAAATTGTTACAGGCCATATTACAACGAATAAAATTATATTAAAAATTTAATATTTAAAGTTTAATAATTGCAAAAATTCTCCTGTATAAGATTTTAAAATTATGGAAACAGTACATAGTATAGGTGAATTGTTGAAAAACTTTATATTATAAATGATTAATTTTTAAAGTTAAAATTCAGGTTACGTTTATAACGTCCATAAATATTGAAATATATTTAATGCATAAGATTTCATTGAACATAAAATGATAACATGTACTTAATGTTATTAATAGTCATGAAGTAAACAAGCAAGTAAAGGCAAAAACAAAAACAAAAACCAGTGTACGTACTATTCATAATTTTTATCGTTGGAAACAACAAAGGACAATGTATAACAAAGCTTTATATAATTAATACAAATGGTTAAACTTACACCACGGTAGGTTGCAGAAACGCGACCAGAAACAAGTGCAATGGCCAAAAGCTTGATAAAGGCCAGGACTTTATTAATTGTTCAGTTTTAATGTTGAAAGACATTAGGGCGTGGAAAGTCTACACCAGGAGTACTATGGCGAAGACCAGGATCGAGACAAGGATTTATGGACGACTTACTTAATTATTTACAATTGAAAGATTTTTACTAACTATTATTTTTACCCAAAGCTATATACATTCTAGTCTTGCGATTATCAATTAAAGAAAAAAAATAGTGAAGCAATGTTATTATAACACATTTTCGGTGAAGAGGATTTTAATTTTAAGGACTTTTGCAATGAATTTATTTCCTTGTGTAGTGATACTTAAGTTGATTAACATATAATTATGTTTCATGCGTCAGCAAAAACATTGTTATTTATGGTTTTTAATCCCTTTAGTACTATAATGTACAGAAAAAATCAGTCTACAATTACATATTTTTACCAAACCCAAATGTTTTATTGTTCCATTCTCACATAGTTTATAACAAATGAAAAGAGTACTAGAAGAATTATTTACTTCAATGTAACTTAGAGACATTTTTTCAGGCATTATATTGTAGTGTAAAAACTTTTTAAAAATTTAAAACTAGTGAATTTTAGCTGACCTTGGATTAAAATTCAAAACGTATTGCGTTAATTTGTTTAAACTCAACTATTTCTAAAAAAAGTTGTTCAGATTTGAGGAGAATCATAGTCTACATCTTTTACTTTATTCAATTAGTTTATGAGATTACCACCAGAGCTTTCTTTTACTTTACAAGAGATTATAACTTGCCGATTGTGATGATACAGTTATAGAAACAACTCTTTAGATTCCTTTGTCACCTATACATGGTTCACTTACACTATTAATAAAAATTTTACTCTAGAAAAGGGCAAAAATGCTATATTTGAAAATAATGCCCACTCCTAGTTGTTATGACATTCTCCCCTATTAAAATACGAGTAATAAATGCTAGTAACGATTGCTATTCAATGTTTTCTTGTGGTATTGATTAAGCCCATGACGTAGTTATACTATAAACTTTATTTCTTACGGAAATATTTAAAATAAAGAATGTAAATTGCCAACTGGATTTTTGAAGAAACTCAAACTTTTCCGGTTGGAAACTGAGGTAAATATATAGTCATCACTCTGCTTCACAGACATATCAGTTCCTCACTAACTGGAACATTGTGATGGTCAATAAATATATATATATATATATATAATATATATATATATATATATATATATATATATATATGAGAAACGTAACGACTCGACAATCATGCAGATAAAGTAACTCGCATGGTGACTTACAATTTACATTAGTTCTAAGTTCAAATTTAAGTTTTGTATGTTATTAAAATAGTTATTAGTAGACGTAATAAACTGGCTCCTTAGAAATTTATTGGGTTACTAGAAAATATTTGTTACAGTTTTTGTCTTAAAATTAAATTCAGAGCTTAGGTTAAAATTATAGGTGATGTCCGTGTTACTTAAAATTAACAGTTATCACAATGCACATATTTTGAGTTTACACCCTTAATTCCACGATCTAAATTAATTTATACTATTTATAATGGTAATAGGTTATACGTCTTGTTCAGCTCTGCGTCCTTATATTGTCTTATTAAATTTCACTTATGTAAGTTCTGTTATATTTTTTTAAAATTAAGTAATACGCTGAGCTTTATCGAAACTGATCACTCGTGAGGCTTCAAATAATTTAATTTTGTCTGTCTGTCAGTTAGCACGATATTCGGAAAACGAACCAAACTATAGACAACATTTGCATGAAGGTTAATTTATATTTGAGGAACAGAGTGTTCGATAATAGTATATGTTAACCGATTGGATTTGGATGAGCTTCAGTGAATATTTTAGCAAAGTTCTTATAGGTAACCCCGATGGACACGAGAAAATATAGAAAAAACATTTAACAAATTAAGTACTGAGCCGGTTCAATACCTATATCTCCCCGGCTCATGTGTGTTTTATATAGTGTATGTGTGTGTGGTTTATTGGCTGCAGAGCCCACTGACCATTTGAAGGCGTTTGGCCTTTCCGGTAGAGTGGCGTCAAGACTCCGAGCCGTGGTGTACAAGTTAGGAGTAGCTCCAGTTTAATATTTTGTTTATTAAGTGTTTGTTAGTTTTGCTGAGCTGTTTTCCTTCTGACATGTGCGGCTAAGTTTACGGCCCCTCACTGATGAGTAAGTTTTGCTTTCTTTTAAATTTTAGTGATTTATTTTTATTTTTCAAACTGTGAAGGTTAAGAGCACATGGTTTTTCCAAATTGTAGTTTTGCCTTTTATTACATTTTAGTACTTCTGGCTGTTAAATAATTTTTAAATTGGCTTTCAAATTAATTCTCTTACACTTTTATTAGTTTTCACCCTTTCCATTCGGCTTAAATTAATTTTCTGTCTCTCAGTGAGGACCAGTCCTAGGCTATATGTTACAGTTCATTTTTATTCTGCAGCCAATATTGTTTGTTATGTGTCACTTGTTATGTAGTTTTTGTAAACAAACCCAGAGAGACTGCTGAAGGTTCATTTTACTAAATTTTTAAGCCTTTTCTGAGAGATGTAACGTTCTTCGGGTCTTTTAGGCCCATAACTCCCCCTTATAGCCTACTTGGTTAATTTAAGGCCTTCTGCCATCAAATTTTAAATTTAGATTCCTGTTAATAGGCTGCTACTTATGGCCATCAGTTTTTTTTTTCTAATAAGTTTTTTTTTTTACCAAGAGTAAAACGCTTAAATTTTTGTTCTGTGACAGAGGGTATTTTCATACTAACTTTCTTTGGGGTTGTTGTTTTGAGTTGGGAATTTTATTTTAAGTGCAGGATGCCCTTCCCCTGCTTTTCACCAATTTTGAGCCATTTCTGTCAATAAATGCCTGTTTTAAAAATGTTTTAACCAAATTGTTACGTATGGTAGGCTACTGCGTATACCTCAAATAAATTTCTTTATAACTTATTGTTTTAGTCTTTTAAATGGAATATCTTGTTTATTTATCGTTTTCTAATGTTACTAGCTTCTATATTAAGGTTTATTTTAATTTTTATCAGTAATTGATTGGTCTGTGATATTTTTGAAATTTTGGTAATTTAACTTAACTTAAAATTCTTGATAGATAACTTTTGGCAACTTTACTTTTATTAAAATCTATATTGTTTTGGCAACTATTTATTAATTATTATTAACTTTAAAAGGGTACTAGGCTGAAACCTGGTTTCAGGGTCCCAGGAGATGAGTTGATTTTCTGCTGTCATCTCTCCATCATGCGTGGTCGCAGAGAACCTTCGCTTTTGCGCTCTGCTGAAGGACGGCCACCATGATGGACATTTCTACTAGTCAACATCTGTGATACCCTGCCCATATTCTTTATTTATTTGTTATTGTTATTGTTGCCATTTATATAGTTTATATTTTGTTATTTAATTTTAAGTTAGTTTTAGATATTATTTAGTTATTTCTTGGATTTCATTAGGAGCCCGCCCTTAGCCGAAGGATACCGGGTGGAATTGGCATTTCTTGTTTCAAATTATGGCGTTTCTAATTTTTGTATGCAGGTGCACCTGACGAGGATTGTTTGAGGTATACTACTGCAGGCACTTTTTATTTTTTTTATTTTTTTTTTATTTATAGTATATATATATATATATATATATATATATTTATATTGACTGGATAGGCCTATGCTGTGTCTTAGTAAATGAACCTGAGTATACTGACCACGGTGTTCTTTTTTACCTAGTTTTGTTTTGATCCGGCATCCCGTTCGCCACCGTGGGCGCGCGCTTCCCTGATGGTTTGCTGTGGGTGTGCGAGCGGCGATGTACGGTTTTCAGTACTATTATGTAAGATTTTACAAGTAACATTTGTTTTCAAAGATTAACAATACATTATAATATATTGCAGCCAATGTTAAACGTTGGTGACAATATTGAACTTTATCGCACTCTTGCCAATCGCTTGCTTACCAGAAAACTGATATAAAACTTATAATGAAATTTGCACATATAGAAGAATGAGTTATATATGATGGTGCATGTCCAATCTCGGAATAAGGCTGAGCGTCATAAAACTGTCTCGTTATTATTTTTAATTTTAAATAATACATATTTTCGTGAGCCCGTTACTCGTTACTAGTTAGAATAAGTTTAATCTAACGTTTTAGTAAGTAATCTTTTACCTCTTGCTGCTAATACACTTTTCTGTCTCGAACTTTTTAGCTAAACATCTTGCTGCCAAGCAAACACCTCGGGTGCCTTTTAGACTGTTTAAAATCTTTCTGTACCAAGAACGTATATGTAATATCAGTCTAACGGTTCTATAAAAAGATATTGATTGACGGTATGAATTTTGGATCTGGTTTACACAGTTGATAAAAAATTGTAATTCTTTAACAAACCCATTTTCTTACCTATGACTCACAGTCATCTTTCCGGTATTCTGCAGTGTGCTAAATATTAACAGTGAGTTCAAAGTAGTGTATATTAATAATAAAAACACCTAAGTAGGTTATGTTTGAGTGTTTACATGCAATAATTGATATAATTGTAAAAAGTTAAGCAAACAAACAATATTTTAACATATATTGTCTTGTATTTCTCTTTGTACAAGAAACAAAATTCAGTCAATCAAGATAGCAATTCCGTACTGACACCACTGATATTTTCAAATACTTAAACTTTTCGCTTGAAGTACATTATAATTTATTTTTCATGATAAGAACTTTGCATTATATAGCAATATTATTACCATACAGCAATAATAACTATATCATATTAATTCAAAAGATGAATTTGCATATCTAGTGGGCACGTACTGCAGAAAGAATTAACAGAATGTGCCTGGTAGATAACTTCTACCGTAGATGAGTAATTCTGTTTCAGCTTATGAAACTCTAGGTCCCAAATTCGAGTGCTGACTCGCGCACGCTGTTTTCGCTAGCAAAAACAACCTGAACCGTCTGATGTATAATAATTCATAAAAATTCTTTTTTAGTATTTGAATTTAAATAACTATACCAATAAAACCTACAATTCCCTGCATAATTTTACATTTTCGGTGAATTGATCAATATCTTTCTAGTTTATGAATTGTAATGTTTCAGGTAAAGAAGTGTATTTTACTTGAATTTTTAGTTTCCAAATTCACTAATGGCGTAAACTAATATATTAGGGACCTGTTACTTTTAAGGTGAAACCTAATAAAACGTGTCGGTGCTATTTACTATTGCTTCACATAAAAACTCAAATAAATGTATTGAATATGTATGTTACAAGTTTATGTCTCATACTAAAGGGATGTTATTAAAGAAACGATCTGAAAGTAAGAACAGCCTTAAGTATGTTTATTTAGACAGCCTAACAATAAGTTATACTCCTAACATCTAATTTTTCCAAGAAACTGGTGTGTTTAGTTTCTCTGAATTTTCCACTGATTCATGTGCTATGAAGAATTAAAAAGAACTCCTGCTGTGTACAGTATATATTCTGTATGTTTTCTAAAATATCAGGTATCTATAACTTAGTAATCTTTATGTAAAAATTTACCCACATCTGTTTTTTTTAACATAAAAATTCTACTTTTTATGTTTTTTAATGTTTAATCCAGCTATTAAAAAAAACACTTCATGATATGTATTATTCCTACTTTATTGATCCTATATTATGTGAATTTGTAATTATATAAGAATGAAGTTATAAAAGCAAAAATAAACTTTTAGTATAGGTATACGGATATTAACTTCCTGTTACATGGTAAAAAGTAATTCTTGTATAATGCTTTAAGTATATTTGTTTTTATTTGGGAGTCAGGTAATAATAAAATCTCATAATGACAGTTAAATGTTTACAATGCTGCTAAATTCAGTAATAAACGGCAGATAATACAAAGTTCCTTAATGTAGATTTGAAGCAAAATTTCAAGATGAAACATTGACTTCTTGCAAATGAAGCAATACCTAGCGTCAAAATAAGTTTTAAATATACAGTTTAGACCCTGTGAAGAATTATAATTAATTGGACATGAATTTCTCAGAGTAAAGAATGTTACACAATTAAAATGTTACGTTTTAAAAGCATTTTCTTTAAAGAGTTGAACAAGACCAGCGATATATTACAATAAATTTTCTCATATCTACTTTAGCACACTGCATTTGTGATACTATTTATTCAGGACTGTTGATTTAATTTTTTCTCATCTGTGTATGAATGTATTTCAGCCAACGGTTTTGTCTTAACATACACAAAAATGGTTAAACAGATAGGCTTTAACTGGAATAAACTAGGCTAATGTTGTATTTTGATATTTTTGTTCATGGTTTGAGAACATAGCATACTACATGATAAGTAACTACACATCTTTGTAGTTACATGAGTAACTCCACTTAACTACAAAACTACATAGTAGAAAGAAAAGAATTAGATTAAATGAATGTGTGATACATTCTTACTAACATCATAGTAACTCAGATTTGATCAACAACCATCATATGCCGATGATTTTGTATTTTATATGGGTAAGTAAGTGGTTTCACTAATAGTTTTGAGAGAAATATAGATTACAGTAATTTTAAATTAGTTTTTTTAATGGGAAGAACATGTTTGGAAGTAGTATTATAAACAAATCAAGGTCGTTTAAACTTAGAAAGATTTGATTTATTGATGATATTTCTCACATACAAAATTGTGCATTTTGTTGAATTAGTGTGGTGACTTTTGTATTACAATAATATTTAAATATTTTCCTGACCTATCGTGTAACAATTATTCATCTAAATTATTGATTAATACGTATTCTTCGTTATAAAAAATAAAATATATAACATAAAGTAAAATGTAATTTTGGATTTATTTTATGTCATGATAAATATATCAAGATCGTTACATTTTTTCAATTGAATAATAGTTATTTTATAGATACTATGTGCATATTTTGTAATAGAATTATTTACAAATTATAAATGTAATAAGCAATAGAGTGGAAAGTGTTATCTGCCAAAACAATAGATTTAAATAATAGATTAATCGAGTGCCGTGGGTCTCAGAATTGTTCTCTTGAATATTGGTTTGATTTTCACCCCGGTAATTTCTGTTAAGCCAATGAGAACATCTTCAACAACCTTTGAACATTTCTAATTATGTTTCCATTATCTTGTATGTCCCTTAGGATTTGGTATGATTCTTCGTCCTTAACCTAATTTGTAGTATTTGAGTCTTTGCTGTTTATTTAACAACACATATGGAACAAATATGTGGAATGGAATATGCATTTATAATCGTGTTAAATAAAATGTATGGGTGAATATTATTACACCGTGATAGGTATTGTTTAGTGTTTAGTGACTATCATCTCATATAAAATTTTTCGATCAGTCTCTTGATAGTATAGTACCTAAAGTACATATTATGCATGTTAACTTCTCATAGCCATATTGCAAGTACACTGTATAGAAGACTACTTGAATAAGATAAGATGTAAAGCCTACATAGGTTTTGTAGATAAAGCTGTACAGTAAACTTTACTGTTAAAGATGTGTCTGGGTTGCTTTTCGAAACGAGCATGTTGTTGTCATAAAAATTATGTTTATTGTCATAACATAGGCCATGCATTGAAAATCAGCCATTACAAAAATGAAGCCGATTCCCTCCTAAGTCTTAATACGCCTATTCCGATGTGCCATTAGCTTATGCGAAGATCATACCACACAGAACAAGGAGGAAAACCAATTTAATACAAGGTCGATGATACTGACAAAATGTGCAGTCACACACATATGTTTAACATGTGCTAACTCAAGTTCAGTTCCAAAGTCTAAAATCTTCGGCCATGCTGTGATCAGCTCTATCTGTGCCCGTTATTCTTTTTTTAAATTTTTATACATAGTAGTGAAGCTTAAGCTTAATGCAAAGTTTGTAAGTCAGTTCGTATCTAAGATGCGGGTAAAAAGAGAGATATTTACACGGTCAGTGAAATGGATATACATACAGGCAGAGAGATGTATAGACATACAGACAGAAACATAAATTAACTAATGAAGAAAAACCAGAAATAATTTATTGTATGCATCGTTTCTACACAATTACTTGATATTATGAGCCATTCATGGAAATCTGAAATCGGAAAAACCTCTTGTAATATTAACATGAAATCACCTTGTATTCAATAGGTATGAACAGTAAATAGTTCATTGTATTTAATATAAGTATATGATATTGACGGAATTATTTACATATAACTTTGAACTTATGGTCGTGACTTAGATGTGTGATAGGACCGTATTCTTATAACCTCACCAGGAAAAGGTAAATCACACATTCAGTGATTTAAAATGAGAGCTACTTATTTGTAATTGGTAAATAATTTTGGAAATATAATTAAATTTTAAAATATATTTTGTATTAATGTATCTAAGAATCAAGAGTGGCTGAATACTGAAAATATAAATTATCCGAAAGCTTTTATTGAACGGAAGTGTTTCCCCAATAAAAAGAGAGGATACATTTGTTAAGAAAGCCTGTAAGTCCTGTGCGGATCTATTCAAAGGCATCTTAAAGCCCAAAATCGAATATATAACAGTCCTTATTTTAAATTTTTCTAACATTTTTATAGTAAAACTGATCAGTACCTTGTTTCAATATTGTTTATCTTATTACATTCTACAAATACAAATTTAAATTCCCTAACTTGCCTAATATTTATAATAATACAGTAGGAGGGTAATCAATGTCAACCTTGCAATAATTATAGAAAGTTACTTAAGCTAGAGTGACGACCCTACTAGTGTTAGAGCAGTGGGGTGAACATTGCAGACCAGTTATGAAAATAATAATTATAGTCTATATTTAGTCCGCAGCATACAGGTGTTAAGTACAGGCATATTAGCGCAAACAGTTTGAAAATGAAATTTAATATTATTTAATCCTCAACCTCTAACTTTTTGGAGTTAGGATCGATAAGGAAAGTTAAGAACTTAATTTAAGTACATTGTTTGCCCTAAGAAACCTTTCTAGTAGACTACTTGAATTAGATAGGTCAAAGCGAAAAACTTTGATCAAATCTTCGAAAGTTCTTTTAGTTACATATATACTAACTAGCAATATTGAGAAATTTCGAATAGTGTCCCTGGATATTATACCTGAAGAATAATAATTTATATCATACACAATAACGTAAGAAGAGGAAAAAAACTGCAGAATGTACATGTATGTGTAGTCAGATAACCAGAATCAGTTTAACGTTAGTGAAGTAGAAACAGATGAAACATAAACAATAGTGTAAATAGTAATATTTTGACAATATCCAGTGAAAAAACAAAGGACAGGCAATTCAATGTTTTCGATAAGTTCGATAAAAAGTGTTGTTTAAAAAAGCCGCTGATCGTCCACATTAGGTTGGAGAAGCCCGGCCAAAGGCAAGTGCGATGGCCAAAAGCTTGATAAAGACCAGGACACTTTTCGTAGTTCAGTATAATGTTCAAAACAGACGTTCAACACGCAGGATATGGAAAATCTAACACCTGGAGTACAATGGCGAAGACCAGGATGGAGACAAGGACTTATGTATGAGATACTTTATTTATTTACAATAAAAAGTTCTTACCTAACTATTCTTATTACTCACAGTAGTTTAAATGCTAGTTTTCGCAGCCAAACAGAACAGTGAAACCGTTCCTACGTAGTTATCAACAGGATTTTAATGTTTAAGAATGTGTACAGTTATCTTTTTTAAATCTTTTAGTGAAGATTATTTTGATATACATACAACTTTCGTATGTTTTGTGGAAAACAGAAAGGATTTCTTATTTATGGTTTTAAATCCTTTCAGTACTATAATTGTACAGAAAGAATCAGTTTACAATTCTCCATATATATATCTCTCTCTCAAATGATTGAAGATGATTTCCTACATATTTGATAAAAAAAATTTAAAGATTACTTAGAGAATTATTTACTTAAATATGTCTTGAGAGATATCTTTCAGGTATTTTACAGCAATGTTTTTTTTTTAATAATTCGAAAATGATCAACAGTAGTTGACTTAGGATTAAAATTCATAAATTAATTACATTTCATTGTTTACACTCAATAATAAAACAACGACATTGCACATATTTGAGGGAAAATAAGGTCTTTAATTTTTGACTTATGGAATTAGTTATTGAAAATTACCACCAGAGCTCTTTTCAAATTTACAAGAGATAGTTAATGGCCCATTGAAGTAATTAATTTACAGAACCAACTTATTAGTTTCCATTTTCACCTTTATTAATTTTCATTATAAATAATACTGTAACTCTTTTTTATGCCAAAGTATAATAAATCGTTTTAGAGAATATTTGTAAACATATTATAATTAATTATATGTTAATTTTGCGTAAGTTTAGGTGTTTTTGGCTGCAGTGAATATTTGTTTCAAACTCATTACTAAATTTAATTGAATATTTTAATTGAAAATTATTTCTATATTATAAAAACCCGTTTACAATATCTTACTATGTAATGAAGTGATTTAAGATACGTTCATACATACTATTTGATAAAAGGTGTAAACATTACTGTTATAATGATTTTTAATCCTTTCAGTACTCTAAGTGTACATAAATAATCAGTTTACAATATCTTACTATGTAATGAAGTGATTTAAGATACGTTCATACATACTATTTGATAAAAGGTGTAAACATTACTGTTATAATGATTTTTAATCCTTTCAGTACTCTAAGTGTACATAAATAACCCGTTTACAATATCTTACTATGTAATGAAGTGATTTAAGATACGTTCATACATACTATTTGATAAAAGGTGTAAACATTACTGTTATAATGATTTTTAATCCTTTCAGTACTCTAAGTGTACATAAATAATCAGTTTACAGTATTTTCTCCATATACATTTCCAAATGTTTTAAGATCCTTTCATATATTATATTTGATAAAAAATGTAAAGATTTCTTCGATTAATAATTTTTAAATATGTCTGAGTGACGTCTTTCAGGTATTTTACAGTAATTCAATGTTAAAAAATATTTTAAAATTAGTGAATGCTAGTTGACTTAGGATTAAACTTAATTACATTTAACTGTTCACACTGAATAATAAAATAAAGATACTGCGCGCATTTGAGGAGAAATGTGGTCTATAATTTTTGGTTTAATCCAATAGTTACTACCGCCAAAGCTCTAAAGTTAACCTTCACAGACATTATAAATGAAATTAAATTTCACCTTTAGGTTTATTTTCATAGTAAAAGTATATTTTTATGTTTATATGTTTATTAATAGAAAAATACTGTCATTTAAAATTTAAATAATTCACAATTTCTGAATTAATGCTGGAATTTGTGACCTATAACGTGGCTCCCATTTTAAGCTTAATAGAACTTGTGTTTGTTCTACTTTTCACTTATTGCAGAAGCGTGCAGTAATTCATTAACTACAGACTTCGAATGATGGTCACCATTTTTTAACAATTTGTCTATCAAACTGAAATATTATTCCATTTGGTTTAAATGTTCAAAGCACTACACGCTCTCGTATGATTCATAGTTTTTCATCACATATATTTCAATTTGAATATAAGACTTTAAAAAAAATATTTAATTCACATTTTCAATTCTTAGAAAAAATATCCAATCTTTGAAACGTTTCTCCGTTAAGGAACTATTACAACATAAGTTCAAGCTCAATACTCACACAGCTGACTGTGGATCTAATATTTCGGCCAAAAATTACCGCACTTTTATGCTTTTTCCTGATAGTATCTTCTACTAAATGACATTTTAATAATAAAACTATTGGATTTAAATTTTGAAATGTACATGAGTTAGAGGTTTATTCATCAAATTCTAATTCTTATAGAAGTACATATTTTAAAACCATCTCTCGATGACTTGATAACCCAAATCCCGCCTTGAATTAGTGTAAATAACCTCACAAAGTTGGTTTTCCATCTTATTTTTCCAGTTTTAGCGGATATAAGGTTTTAAAATTAAATAAATAATACTTTAAAAACTTCAAAATATATACTTTTTCAAGTAAACAACATGACATATTTGTAAAGGTCCGTCATATTGAATCGTAATTCGGTGGAATTTCATCGTTGCTTTGTTTATCCCGATGTTTTAACACTCGCTGTATTTGTTGAAGTAGGTGAAATTTATACTGCAAAAGACCAAACATGTATTACTGTTTACATCGACATACGTCATTGTTTACACCTGGCAAGTATCGATGACCGTAACTGAACTTCCTACTGTTGCTGGTGGTCTGATAATCATAGTAGCAGAACGTTGTCACTGGCAATGTACATATTCTTCGTTATCTCTCAGATGATTATTGCTGATTATATTGTATAGACAGCAATATGAAAGAGGATTGTTACTCAGAGAGTTTGACTGTGTCAGTTTTTACCTTAATATATTAACATTTCTGTTTGAACATTTTAAGATTTTAAGCCTAAATTCTTTTCCATTGCCTTTTGTATTTTAAAACTTTTCATCCGATAAGAAATCAACTATCTATCTTTCTCTTTGATTAATGAATAGTTCATTTATTCAGCTGGAAATCTGTTTTTACATTATTATTTCTTCTTTCTTCAATAAATAAATTATTTAAATATTATATATCCGTTATTTCTAAAAGAGTCTTTACTACTATACATATATTACTGTATTGAGTTGTTATTTTATATTTTAATGATTACTTAAAAAGCAAAGTACAAAAAAATCTGCAGATAGGCTTAAAGCTTGGAAAAGATAGAAAAACGATAGCCTGCAGGAAACCAAAAAGCTCAAAACTGGAACTAAAAAATGTAGAAACCTTCAAGAGCATTCAAGATAAAAATATTTAAAATTTGTAAGGAAGAGGATATTATTCCATCTTATAGGACAGAACACTATTAGGGGACAATTGCTTTTAGGTGGAATGCACCCGACGTCGTGCCGATGTTTTTTTTTTTTCTGAAAATGTGTTTTTATGTAGATTGTCTTACCTCTACGATGAGGTAGATTCAACATATTCTAGCGACATTTCCTAAATAGGTTTTCTTGCATATTACAGGAAATTACTTAAAATGCCAACCAGACGCTAGAGGCCAAACTAAAGCTAGTTGCAAATTGTTTTTGTACATATAAAAAAATTGTATAATTAAAGAAATGCTATTACGTATAAAATACTACAGTACCATAAAAAAACGAATATTTGCAAATAAAAAACTAATGATAGAATTGGTCTCATAAATTGTTTTGGAAAATTGTCATTACGCAAAACATTATTACGATAGGATTTAGCCTCCTGGCTTGTACCTATTACAACACAGTTTAAGAACATTTATATATTCCGAAAGTAAAACTCTTTCTAAATAATGCTAAAACTTTGAAGAACTAAGCGTACAATTACTGTCAAGTTGAAGTCTTTAAGTCACGTGATTTGTAGACTGTCGCAGATAAGGTACTTTCAGATGATTTATAACACTTGCGTGTCGCTTCGGTGAGCGAGGGGATCCAACACAGACTAAGTTGTTTAACAATACATATCAATTATAGTTTTTATATGCTAATTTTATTATTTTTTATAGCTTTAATGTATACGGAAATGTATATCTTTCTCTGACTATTTTCCGTGGTTTCTATTGAACTTGAGA
The DNA here is from genome assembly GCF_021130785.1 of Homalodisca vitripennis. Lineage (NCBI taxonomy): Eukaryota > Metazoa > Arthropoda > Insecta > Hemiptera > Cicadellidae > Homalodisca > Homalodisca vitripennis. Next base: position 18,344 of record NW_025777799.1, read on the forward strand.
TCATGAACGTCATAATTTTAAGATGCTGTATACAGGATGTACACAATATAATTCCTGCTAACTAAACTAAGCAGTATTGTTTCTTGATTGTTCCCAAGCAATTACAGGTAAAGCAATAAAACTTGCTACATCATTTATTCACCTATAAATCTACTCTTTCAATAAATAGCTTATATTTGTCATGTCAGGGGGATGGCTCACAAGGAGTAAATAGGAAATCTTGAACTAGATGTTTAATATACTTTTCTTGGCACAATTTGTATTGTCTAGACTTTTGAATGATAAAGTATTGATATTCGAGTTTGAAAACTAACCGCATAAGAACTACTAGTTAATTTATGCTTTTACACATACAAGCAAGAAATTTACTAACAATAAATTTCAGGTTTTTGTTGGTAACTATGAAAAAGGATACGAATTTAGGAAAATTAGTTACCTGACAACTTAAAACTAGTCATCCGATTGTTGAAAGAAAAAATAATTGTAATGAATCAGATCAAAATATAATTTAAATAAAGTATAACTTGTGGTTTATCGTCCCCATATTTATATTCTTTTGAGGTAATTATATGTTTGTAAACTCTTCAAACTGCCTTGTTCGTTTATTTCATGAAAAAAAAATATGAGATCCTCTAAATGGTTCATTAAATCATTTGACGAATTCGTAAATTAATTATATTAATAATTGGGATAGTTGGCTACTATTAAGGCTAACTAGATTTTCATAAATGAGTCCTTTCTTTCAAGCCCTTGTAAGGATTTCATTACTAGCGTTTAATAATAAAACAATGACTTGAGCTCTCTCACAATGTGCCTTTGTTACCTGAGACGCTGACATAGTAAGTAAGTAATAATATCTCCGACGTCGCAATTGCACTTTGAGGTATTGTACTCAATATTGAGCTTCCATAGTTTTAAGACTCTGAAAGGGATTTATTACTATCCCGTGATGATAAACCTACGTTAATATATCATTATTACCTATCCTAATTTTAGTGAATATTAATAACAGAGCAACGCACAAGAACAGTATAGAAAACATACATGCAAATAAAATATAGTTAAGACAATTATTAATTTTTTTGCACTGTTTTTAATCCTCCCCGTGCCCAATGCGTACAGGGGAAATTGTTTTACAATTATAAACAAGTCAATTTGAGCGCACATGACTTTGACATTTTTTTTCGTATATTTTATAATATTTATATAGTTTTTTATGAGAACAATTTGCTAACGTATATGTTACAGAAACCTTTTTGGCAATTATAGTATGCTAAATATTGATAATGAGTTTGATTTAGTGTATGCTAATTGACTAAGACCAAGAACGACATAACTTAAGTTTTCATTGTGATAGTTTAATAATTTAAAACACATTGACAAACATATCTGCACCAAAATATGGTCTATAAGTTTTAACTCATTCTATTAGTTACTGATATTTACGCCAAAGCTCTCTGTCACTGCACAATAGATAAAATTACGATTACGGATTACGAAAAGTTTTCTCATACAATTTACACTGAAAACATGAGATCAAACTTGAGATGGGCCGCGGACAGACAGTTAGACATACAAACATAAAGAAAAGAAACCTTTACCTTCCCTACACAAAAATAAGGCAACTCGAGACATCCTACTGATTGACAGGCTACAATGACGCTAAACCCATAAATGGACATGCACCATTAAATCTAATTTTCCTCGATGTGTAAAAATAAATATTTATCCAGCATTTAATACCTACACATTTAATATTTATGAAGATTTCGTCATTATTAATGTATTCATACTTTATTCCTTAAGGGTTTCATAGAGTCAAGGGGGCCCTAGATTGTTCACTTCCGGCTGGTTTATACCTTCAGTTGAACCCACACTGGTTACATCAAAAACCGATTTGTTTTTACTTAAATCTGGAATGTCTAGGAGATCTAAGAAGTTCTCACTAAGAGTTAACCTGAGGAACAACGGCTTATAGGTGACTTACGAACCACGAGTCCAGCCTGAAGCAGTTTGATAACCGGTTCCAGAAAATGGAATTCATCATTAGCATTGGAAATTTTATAAAACGGTTAGTAAATAACTCCAGGGATAATTTAAATTGTTTGTAATTGTATTTGACTATACAACAATGCTTTGCTAATGTGACTTGGAACTAAGCATTAAATTTTTCAGTAAAATAATATTTAAAAACAATTCAAATTTAAAATTTAATTTTATACTTGCAAGTTAATTTTCAGTAGCCTAAACAAATAGTTTTCTTAAATCACAGCTCGAGGTTATTGGTTTTAGAAAGCAAAATTGCTAATAGATTTCACTGTAGGCTTTGAGCGTGTAGAAGAGCTTCTTGTTTAGTTCAATTACATTCCCAACTCCAAGGTACTTGAACATAAATCATTATATATACAGATTACATAAAAATGTATATAGCTGTGGTGGTATGTGGTATTACTAAGATGTGTGTCTTGTTAAATAAACGACTCGTACAGATATTTTAATTAAACAATAAACTATATAATTTTTTCAAAATACCTGATATTTCTTTACGTTAATATAGTTCTTATAGCCAGTGGGAATATGTATACTAAGAGAGAATAACTATAACATATACATTTCGTATGTGATACTGATGTGCTTACATGCAGTTCTTATGAATATAAGTATAAAATAGAGAGCTGATGTACGTCAAGACGCTTGTGAATGGAGATAATCGTATGTCTTCCAGATACATGCGTTTGCCTCATTATGGATGTTAGACAACAAAAGTTCCTAGGAGTAGCTCAAGAGGCATGCGACCCACTAATTTTAACTTTGGCACCGAGAATAAGTCATTTTTGTGTACTGAAGGCCCACAAAATCACCAGGTGGGGTCACAAAGTTGCCTCTCAGGGCCAGTGAGACTTTCAAGTACTACTAATATAGTTTTGCAAAGGCTCGGAAAATTCATGTTAACATTGTTAACATTGTTTCGTAGTACGTAAAACTGCAACCAAAATCTGACAAATGTTACAACCTGCCTGTGGCCAGAAAGTTCATCATTTATGAGCTGGAAAACGTCAACAATTTTCGATAACTTTAGTGTCCCGGGAGCTGTCAAAGGGAACCTCCACAGGTTGAGAGCTATAAGAGGCTTTGATCTTGATGCCGAGTGTTATTAGGCACCGGGAGTATCCAGAGGCCGGCGATGTCCAGAGTACAGGAGCTACAGCACACCGTGGGCTCTGTTTAAGTTTGCCAGAGAACGGCTGCAGCAAGAGGCGGGGAGCTCGTATTGGCTGAGAGCTCTCAAGGGCTGGGAAATTCCAAACATTGAATGCAAGAGGTTGCCATCTACCAATATTACTATTGCTATTGTAAATTATTATTTCTTGTTTGCTTCGGTAGTACGTATATGTGTGGATAATCAGATAATAAGAGTTCTATTAGCAGTAGAGATGCACACAAGCATGTGATGGTACGAAACAAACTAGAAATAAACAGGTGAAATATACACAATAATAAATTTTTCAATAATTTTAATATCCCTGGAAACAACAAAAGTTATGTATTTCAATGTTTTTGATAGATTCAAAAGGTTTAATGATCAGTTGTTCAACACGCATGGCATGGAAAATCTACACCAGGAGTACTATGGCGAAGACCAGGATCAAGACAAGGACTTATGGATGAGTTACTTTAATTATTTATAACTCAAAGCTTTTTCTCTAACTATTCTCCCTACCCAAAGCAGTTAGCATCTTAGTTTTATAGATTGCTAACCACAGCAAATAACAGTTAAACAGTTACTATGTAATTATAATGCGTTGAAATTTGAAAGGACTGTAATCTTAATTTAGGTATTTTACATTAAGTTTATTTTCTTGTTTAGTGATGATTATATTGATCATTAGATAAATTTCATGTTTATTGGGCAAAAATAACTTGCCTTATCCTTAGATCCTTTCGGTAATCAAGTGTACAGAAAGAATCAGTTTACAATTATCTCCCATACAATATCCAAATGTTTCAAGATCCGTCAATACCTATTAGATATAATGGCGTATTAAGACTACTATGAGAATTACTATCTTAAATATGAGTATTAGACATAACTCTGCCATTTATGGTACGATAAATATTTAAAATAAGTTCAAATTAGTAAATGTTAGCTGGCTTAGATTTAAACCTCTTAACTACATAACTTTTAACTAGTTACTGTGAATGCCAACAGAGCTCTCTTCCACTCTACAAGAGAAAATATATGGCACATTTAAATTGTTTGATTCTACATATACCTCACTAAATTATATTGTTACCTTAAAATTTTCAATTTTCAGTATAATAATAATTTTATACTGTTTCAAGCCCAAAATATACTGATTCGTTGTGGCAATTCTTGAACATAATTTAAATAATGATAGGTTCTGTTGTTTCGTGTAGCTTTTTTGTGACTGCAATGAATGTTTGTCTTACATTCACTAGTGCGTAAATTTTATTATTTCCTTTGAAATTAATGTTATTTTATACGTGAATTACAACGAAACTCACACCAATCGCAGTATGCAATGTGAGGCTATCAATACATTCTGTTTTAAAATCTATATTGAATTACCACCAATATACTATATAACCATTATAAATTAAATAATAAAATCATTTATTTTAGGCTAGTATTAAAAATCAAAACTGTCATTGGTATCGTTGTTCATTTAGGCCGTGTAAATATCATTCAAAAATCAACCATTGAATTAAGTGTAAACAGCATTTATATTACAAATGTTTTATTGTTTCCCCGTGAACATCCCATTGCACAACTAGAAATTGGAATTAGGCCGTATTGTGCTGAAACTTGGCTAAAAGTAAATTATTTATATACAATTCATAATACCAGTATTATAATTATATTTCTGGTGCATTGCCAATACTCTACACAGTACAAGATATGTTATTCTGTGATAAGAATACATTCAAGAGTTGCTGCAATACCAGATGATATGATAATGTGACATCTCACATACATATCCCAGATAATACATATACATGTAAATGCTTTCCCTACAGAGACTGCTAGATATAATATTGTAAATATTTGATATGCATAAGACAATAGATGCTTAAAACCCAATGTGCATAAAAATCTATAAAGTTGTCCCTTTTCCATTCATGGTTTCCCAAAATGTATGCTAAAAGTCAGCCTAATCTCATGGAAGGATATGCACTATAAATAAAATCGATATTACAGAAAATGAGCTGTATGCAAACTTTTAGGTTTGTAGGATAGTTTCTTAGAGAAATATCTTTCTAAAATTCAGCCAGTAGCAACTGTTGAGAACACTACGTTAATATGTTTTAAACAAATTATAAAGAATAGGACTTATAGATGTGTTACTTGTTTTATTTAGAACTAGTTTTAGTTTCTGCTAAAATTTATTGATACTCAAAACAGCACAAATCAGTAGAACAGTTCGTATGGAATGATAAATAATTTATAATTAAATTAACTTGAATCCGTAATGGATTTATTTAGGAGTTTATTACATGTTTCATTAAATGAATCATAATTGACAATTAACACTTGTTTTTTTGGGTTTTTTTTTTTTAACATATTTAACATGTTTTTTGCTGTCATTATTCCTCTTGTACTAAAAGTGTACAGAAGCAATCGCTTAACAATGTGTTTTCTCTAAATCTATGCTCAAATTTGTTTTAACCCTTTCAGATATATTAGATAATAAGCAATAATATTACTAAGAGAATTATTGTCTTTTAGATGTTAAAATATTTTTTGCTGACATTGTATAATAGGGTAAATATTGGAAACAAGTTTAAATTAGTGAATACTAGTTGACAGGATTACAATTCATAACTTAACTATGTTTAATTGTTTGAACACAATAATTTCTGAAAAAGGAATAGTATAGGTTTGAGAATAAATATGGTCAAAAAGTTTTACTTTATTAAATTAGTTCCTGTGATTGCCACTATATCTCTCTTCTAACTTAAAAGAGAAATAAAATAGCTAATTGAAGTTATACAGTTATAGGAACGCTTTATTATATTATATTATCACCTTTATATAATGTAATCTCACTAAAAACAATAGTATAATTTATTTCATGCCAAAAATATAATAAATTGTGTGGGGAACTTTGGTGAGCATATTTAAATAATGATACGTTACGTTGTTTCTTATTGTTTTTATCGAATTTTTGTGTCTAGAAGCAGGGATCTTTGTTATACATTACTGGAGAATATTTTCATTTTCTGAATATTTTCCCTGAACTTTGTTTGTCAGTGAATTTAACAACTTTAGTATAGTTGAGGTCCGAACATAGTTTTTTAAATGTGAGTGTGTAATTTAGAAAACCTGAGAAATTGTCAGATATATTTTTTTAACTAATTGTATAGGTACTTTAAAAATCCTCAGGCTATTGTAATTATGAAAGGGATTGGGAATTTTGGGGCAGTAATGTGGTTCTGTTTGATCACTGAAATTAATAAAAATTGTCTTTAATTGATTGTGTACGATACATGTAAGCAATAGTATTATTCTTGTTATTACTGTATATAATAGTCTAAATATCTAATAATATTACTGAAAATCACGTAAATATCATTATATGAGGAAAACATTAACTTAATTCAAGCAGAAGTTACATATGCGTGCTGAGCCCTTAGAGTGCTTCTTTATCAACTGCATATTGTTACATCCAACCTAATCTATTTTAACCAACAGGTATTGGGATACCTTTGTTTACAATTATGTGTATTTCTCTTTTAAGATAGGAAAATCTGTAAATACAGACAGGGGTCATGCAAAAATATTGCCTGCTAAAGTAAACTTAATAATAACTCGATTTTAACATTAATAGTTACTGTCTCAACACTTGTATGAATTTTTTGACCTTATTAGTCATATTGGTGTGTAAAAACAATAATCTTCTTTTAAGTGAATTCCTTTTTCATCACTAAGTTTCTTTAATGTGTCTTCACACTTTGATATTTCATCATTGTTAAGTGCGTAGGCAGGTTTTACTTTTCCTCAGTAGCTGACACTTGGTTTTCATCGCACCAAAACACGTATAGGTACAATGGCATCAAAGTAATATATTAATTTTATCAATCGCAACTTCTTTATTGGTCATTTAACTCAGCACTCAGAGAAGCACTACAGCTAACAAGATGCGATGGCTTGAGGCAGGACCAGGACCAGGACTCACTTGGCTGAGTAATCTTTTACTTTTAGTCGTCAGTATTTCTCCTCTTACTATATCTTACTACCCAAAGCATTTTAAATCCTATTATTTATTTATATTTTTATTAGAATTTCTATTATAATGTAAGAATTTTTAACAAATTCCCCTTCATTTTGTATAGGGAAGTTATTAACCTTAGTTTTAGCTGTAATCCTCTCTGTAACAAAAGAGTCCAGCGAGAATAGGTAATAATTATTATTCTACGTAGACAAATCAATGTTGATTATGTAACTCTTTTACGTAGATGATAAAAATATACAGCTGTTTGTGAGAAGTATTTCCTTGCTAATTGTTTAAAGCAATCTTTTTAGCGTTTTAGAAAGATAAATAATAAAAATAAATTTAATATAAATTGTACCAGCTGGCTAAGTTATTATTGCCTTACTAACTAATGTTCAATTGTTAAAACTCAATAACTTTAAATACAGTGTTATATATAAAGTTTTGTAAAAACTACAGTCTACACATTTTTATTCATTCAGTTGGCTAATTAAACCTACACTAGAGCTCTCTCTCTCTCTCTCTTTGTGGAATAGATAAAAAAATTCAAACTGAAGTTATAGTGAGAGATATGCAAAACCATATTTCATTGTCAAATGTAAAATTAATAAGTTATAACAAAATAATAATTAAACTTCTGTTTCATGAATAAATAGAATGAGTGTTTGTCAAGAATAATGCTAGTAATACAAATTTCTATATTCTGAGTTAAGCGTTTATATAATACACTAGTGACTTGCACTCGTGTAATAAGACTTTTAATAGCTGTAATTTTTGTAAGAAAAATGAAAAGTGCTTAGTAATATAGATTGCTTCAAGAACTGCATACAGGATTTGTTAAATATACGTAGGTTTTTATAAGTAAATGACCAACAGCGTAGACGTCATATCGAACACTACCCTTGGATATTTTATACCACACACCATAACTTAGTAACAGACACCAATCTTTAAAATCTTGTTTTATTCCACGTTTGTCTGTACAGAATATACATATTAATAATCAGATAATAAAAATTGGTAAAATTTCCTGTATGTTGGTCGGTTAAATGCTGGAAAAAGACGTAACCTAAAATTACGTAGTTTAATATAGAATTAAATTAAACAGCTGAAACTTACCCAACAATAATGTGTATTAAAATTACATATTTCCATAGAAACTAAACGGAAACGTTTTTTTTGTAGTTCAGTTTTCTTGTTCAAAAGTATTTCAACTCGCAATAAGGCGGAGAACCAACACTAGGGCAGGATGCAATGCCCAGGAGTAGGACCAGGACCTACAAGGATGAGTGACTTAATTTTATTGTTTGTAAATCACAATATCTACTCTGACTCTCACTCACTACCTAAAGCAGTTTACATATTATTTTCTAGCAAATAATAATCACAGCACAAAACAATGGAACAGTTCATATGTAATAATAACGAGATTACAAAGTATACCTATCACGACTTAATGTACATACTTATAATTTCTTAATATTTATTTAAGATACCTATCTGGTGTTTTTTTTTACCGTAATTATAGTTATTAACAAATCCCGTTTGTTCGTCTTATGTAGAAGTTGCTAAGCTTTTGTTCCGGGCTACTTTACTCACTCTGTACCGAAAGCGTACAGGGGGAAAACAGATTATATTTTTCCCAAGGAACTAAAACATATGTGCACTTTAGATGTATTACCATATACATCGTGACCTAAGACAGACATAATATATTATACTTTAAACACTTGTTGTTCTCTATATTATGTATATGGATGGGCAACCACACTAGAAAAATTGGTTTAATGTTAGTACTATACTAGTTTTGTCGTAAAGAATCAATGTTGCTAAAAGAGGAAATTTAGGTACACAAGCCAAATGTACTTAAAAATACTATTTAATATCCATAAACATTAAAGGAAAGGTAATATAATTACACGTATTTAGATCATTCAAAGCTTTAGATTCAGAATTCTTTTAAAACTCAGCACGTCAGAGGAACATCAGCTACAATAAGATGTAATGGCTAAAACTAGGACCATGCCTTACATGGATTAGTAACTTTTATACTTTAGAGTTCTAAGTTCATTCTTATAATATCTCTCGTTAACCACAGTACTTTACATCTCAGTTTTAACGATTATTAAATACAGCACAAAACACGAACATTTTATATGCAATGATAATAAGGTAAATTGTATTTCATTATGATGCAAGTTTTCATTTCGTGGTTTTCTTTTACTTGTAGATACAAGAAAATCATACTTAATCTATTAACATTTTGTACCTTTCATGAAAATACAGAAAGAACTGGTGTCTTGGGCTGTTTCTAATTCTGTCCGTACCCTAAGCGTACAGAAAGAATCGATTTAGAATTTTGAAAAGTTCGTCGACCAGTTCTAATTAACACTTTGTATTTTCTCATACATATGTGCTAAAATTTGAAAAATTGCAAGGAGAAATATTTCCTAAATGATATATACGAAACATTTTTCTGGCAATTTGCAATAGGATATATTTGTCCATGAGTTGAGAACAGTTTATGCCAGTTTTTTAAGTATAAAATTGCTAACAAAATTATGTTTATTTATTATATTTAATAATTTGTTTAAACTGTGTTCGCCATTTTTTATAGGAATATGGTCTATATTGTTTGACTGATTCACTTAGTTAATGAATTTAACACCAGATGTCTCTCTCACACTACAAGAAATAAGAAATATCCTGTTAAAGTGATAAAGTAATATTATGCCTTGTTATATTTAAATACAACTTTCAAAATTCTACATGGTTTCTACATAGTTATTTAGATTTACAATTAAGTGAATTAAAAAATACAATTTTAGAAGTGACGAGGAAAGGTAGTATTTTTATTTTGTTTTATTTGCAAATTAAAGGTTATATTAACCGTAAGATTATGAAGGTTGTAATTAGGGAGGTTTAAAGTACTGTATACTTCTATTTCGGTGATATCCATCCTTAGAAATACATTATTCAAAATATGTATTGCATTGACCGTGTATTTTATGAAAGAAAATGGTCACATAAAACAATTATAAACAAGAAAAGCTCTCAGTTTTGATATTCTCCCGGGAACCTCCCGTCATATAACAAGTGATATTCTACAATCATTTTAATTACAACAATGTAGGAGTACGCTACACCAGGTGTCACGGAAATAGCTTCACTGAAATTGTGTGCAAAGTTTATAGTTGATACGTTATTTTATTGTTGAGATGTCTGGAAGACTGTTTTGCATCCCCCACTAGACAAAAAAGAAACTATTTTACCCAACTGAGTAATAAACTTCAGTAACGCTCAGGCAAATTCCCTGGATTAACATGATCCACTACAGAATTCGTTCTTTTCTATGGAAGGCAGATTCAAAAAATGCTTTACTCTCAATTCTAAAGATAATCTTTTCCGAGATAAAAAAGATACTTTTTAAATTTATCCAATGAGTTTAGTTTTGCATCAGGGCTTATAAATAATAACAGTTATGGTCAGATAGCAAGGTTGCGCTGAAATATAATCTTGTTACATGCTTTTAGACCTGAATTTTCTGTATTAATCTTTCATTTTACTTTATAAAATACGTTTTCATGTTAATATATCACATGTTAACATCTCGTATAATTTAATTCAGGTAATTTTCTAATTCATTTATTCTACCTTTTTTCCTTTTTACATCATAGTTATACATGAGTCCAATGTAAAACATTTACAAGTGCTAGGCCATATCCATTGGAGTGACATGAACTATTTGGACTCATTGTTACCTATATTTATACAATGTTTCATATAAAATTTTATGTTATGGATCAGACAGACAGACAGACGAAAGATGCTCAATGGTCGCTAATGCTCATGCAATAACCGAACAAGAAATAAAAAATTCTACTAAAATTTGATGAATTTATGTTTGCTTGTTACAATAAATTGTTGCATAACAAAAAATAAGTATAAAAAATATAAATTAGGAAATATAAATGTTCAGTATCATGTTTGGCCACCCTATTTATACTAATACTGGCTATTTCTTGCGGCTTCGCACGCTTTTCGTAAGCTTTGCCCGTGTATGTGCACTTCTGGATCAAGTGAATTATATTTCCACTTCCAATGACATCAACATAAGATGTAACTTCACCCATGATCTTGGTTAAAACTATCAAACGTGACTTTAAATTGTTCTGATGCTTAATACATTGATTTTTGTAATACTTTAAGAGACACATAGTGTTCAGATATAATTTTTAGTTGATGTCCCATGAACATCACATAATTAGGTCAATTAGCATAATAATGTATAGTGTGATCCTCCAACGCCTGATCAGTGAAAGCCGTGCTGTGCAAGTTTTTGTTAATTGTTAATGTGTTAATTAATATTTTATACCTGTATCTTGCAATAAAAGACACTTTTATAGTTCGATGAGCTTATTTTGCTTAAAGTGATTAAAAATAATGTTTAATTTTCATTTTTATCTTTTGAAAAAACTTTCTCAACAATGCAGAAATGGTATAGACCTTTAGCTATGAACTGTCTTAGATAATATGTGGTATTACACCAATTCGTCATTGTGAGTTGTAAGAAAATAAATGGGTACATTTTGACACATAGATTTGTTGGAACAATGTACATTTAGTATCATTAATTCAAAATTGTTGAACAAAAATAAAATTACTGTTCTATAGAATAGACGGCTGTAACTTTAAGTTTTTATGTAAACATATTTATAATTTTATATGTATGAAAATGGTACTAAACACCATAATAATTTATGTTAACGTAGTAACAAAGCTATTTTGAACACTTTAACTGTTACTATTTCGTGGTCATGAAAATCTTAAGCATTCGGTGCATGTAGATGATATAAATTTGTAATGAACTTCATTTTAAAAAAGAATAAGAATAAGACCTAAATAGACCCTGGTACGTCAGAATAAAAATCTGAAAATCTGCTTAATATTTTTGTAAATAAACAAGTTAACAATAGCGTAAACAGCTAATGACTGATGGATCTGAACATCAATATATAAACACATACACCATAACCTAATAAAGGAAAATCTTTAGAATTAGGTTTATTCAAATTTGTGTCTGTATGTTAGGTACTCAAATTCACATAACATGAAGGTAGAAGATGAAAACTAGAAAAAAAAAGTATAAAAAAATACGAAAAATAGACATTAATGTCAATATATATATATATATATATATATATAAAATGATATATAATGTATATATATGGAAACGACAAAGAAAATAATTTAATTCTTTTAGTAATATTTATTTTAAGGTTTTATATCAAAAGTCTCACGATCAAAGCACAGATTATAATCATTACCAAACAGACAACGAGGACCAGGACCAGGGAAAACCAGGACCAGGGAAAATTACTTCATTCATTCAGAAAATTTCTTAGATGTAGATAAGCTAGTAAACATTTGATTCGTACTATTATTAATCCATGTACCCAAGGGTACAGTGTGAGTTGGTTTAAAATTTTGTTCGAAAGACAACAAATATTCATAATTACATACTAGTTTTTTTTAATTATTTTTATCCAGTTTTGTATCCTCGTCTTCACAGTTTTTTGGCATATAAAAGGTGGTAAAGTAAAAATATTCCACAATCACCTTCTCAGTATTTTTGAACTTCTAAATCAAGAGGAACCTCTAGTGGGGTTGATCATTTTCAGAATGTCCTCTGTAAGCATGTTGTAAAAAAATAAAATAAAACAACAGTATCAATCAATCTTAGAAATCTTTACTTATTATTTATTACACATTCCAAGTTCATATTTTAGGTGGTTAATTTTCATCCTAATCAATAACGTTAATTAAATTGTATCAAATATTTCATATGAAAAATTTACCAATGCCCTAAACAAGAACAAACAAGATCTGGTACTTTGTTAAAAGTTGAGGGTATTCAAAACTGTTCAATGCCTTTTCAGTATACTTAACATACTTAATCCAGTTTTCTTAAACTTCTGCCACACTTGCCGTCCAGCTATGACGGGGCCTTAGCGTCTTTACTTTACAGACTATAGCTGCTTTGTAAGGCAGAAACGTTTATTTTTTTATATATCATATTTTTTTTACAACTCTATTTACTCAGTACTTTGTTTTAGACGTGCCATGACTGTGAATGTGCGTATTTTAAATTGCTTACTTTAGTGCAACACAGGAACATTACACGTATATATTGTCTTGGATTTATAAATGGTACATTACTTAGTTACCTATTTTTATTTTAAAAAGCGATGAACTTAACACACACATTTTTAAACAGAACTTAATTTCTTAGTTAAAAATTTGAATTAATTATTTTCTGTTTCTGCATTAAATCTTTTGTTCAAATGACAATGAAATATAAATAAATATTAAATAACAAATTAAACTTAAGTAAAGTAAATTAAACTTGTCTTCTTTACAAACATTACTATATTGAAAATTATTAAATTTCTCATTCTAAATCTTTTGGTTCAATAGAAGCGAACCCTAAATATTATATGTGTTCAATCGGTACTTTACTAGTTAGTTTTTTCGGTACTCATTATGGAATATTAAGTAATTAAATGATTCTATTAAAACTTTGATACAAGTATAATTAAATATATAAAAGTGCTTTGCTACTTTAATTTTGAAATACAGCTACTCTATTGGAATACATCTTCTAAGTGTTTCCTGTTGTTTTATAACTAACTAGCTATTTACAGCGGCTTCGCACGCTTTTTTGTAAGATTTGCCCGTTTATGTGAATTACTGGTGCATGTGAACTATAACGCCGATATGGAGTTTTTCCCTGTTACCATGATCAAGAAAATCCGTGTATGTTTACAGCTATTGTACACGTGCATGTACTTTATTTTTAAATGGTCTAACGCTCAAGTTTTAAGATCAACCAGAAAATTAATTTACAGGCAAATGCACATATTAACTTAGCGCCTTCAAGTAGTAGTTGGCTGTTTAGTATACGTAACTATATCGTAATTGCAGTTTATAGTATGCAGGCGCTTTGAAAACTTTTTTTGCAACGCTGCCCCTGCTGGAGAGTTACATCAATGGGCAAAGTATATACAAATTCACCGTGTACAAAATAAAGACATACACATGTTCATAAAAGACATATATTTCTCTTCCATAATACAATGAAAATTTAATGGGGATTTAAAGTTACGTAGTAAGGGAAACGTCTTATTGAATTTCAATGACTTCTGAATGTTAAGTTGATCTCTGAAACAAATAATAATTTAATTTCTGTTTCATGGAAAAATATAATGAATCAGTATGGAGAATAATGCATATGCTGAACTTTTAAATCGAGAGGGAACCCTGGTGGGTTCCATTTTTTTTTTGAATGCCTTAGTAAGCATTTAGTAAATAACAGAATTAATTAATAACAGTATCATTCAATTTCAAAACTCGCCAAAGAATTTGCCTCTATATTTATTATACAATCCAAGTTAGTATATATAGTAGTTTAGATTCATCCTAACCATTAAAGTTATAAGATTGTATCAAATATACGATTAAATGAAAGTCACTAATACCGTAAACAAATAAGAATAAGGCCCGATACTTCGTTAAAAGTTGATGTTTTTTAAAACCGTTCAGAGCCTTAACATAATTTATAATATAGTTAATACGATTTTCTTCAACAACTGTACAGTCTTCCTTTTAAATCTCTCTCTTACGAAAGAGATAACTCTTACATTACGGTCTAAAAATAATTATAATTTTTGAGAACAGCCACAAAATTAGCTTTTTTGTGCTAAATTGTAATCTCTTTTTTTTCCAAGAAGCTGGTGTTTAATTTCTATGAGTAGTATGATATTAGCGATAGTGCATCAGTGCAGTAGTGTATTCTCTTCCTTTTTAAGACTTCCAGTTATCCATGACAAAATAAGTACATGGATTCATTAATTACGACGAGGAAGGATTATTCTAGATTTTATCATAATATCCTTGCTAATGGTTAAAATGATTAACTACTCTTTTTAAGTTTTACTTATAAGTGGAATTCTGCCAAATAAGACTTACAAGTACCACTTTAAGATGTTAAAAAATAGTAACTTTCCAAGTTGATTCCAAAATAGAGTAATACTAAACTTAAATGATATATTGGGGAGTGGGACTATTGTTTGAAATGTTATTTGGAATATTGCCTACGAACTTAATCATTTAGTAAAACTTTAAAATTGATTTTCCTTCACGTTGATGTCCACTCACATATCGCATCGTCAGCATCTTGGCTCGACATTGCAGCTGTAGTCGCAACAAGGAGGATTAGAATTAAAATTGGCGAAGAATCATTTTACTCGAAGTTGAACAAGAAATCGCCTACAACAAAATCGCGACTGCATTAGCTATTAATTTATCTAGACAACTTATAATCACTACAACGCAATCTCATCAGAAGGACATCTTCACAACTAATATAGCCTATTTAGTAATCTGACAAATAAAAATTCATCATAGGTGAGTTACTATGCTATTTATACATTTATTTTATATTATATTAAAAATAGGTGTCTCGCATGAAAGGGTACGAAACATTTATTATTTCTTCTTTTGGAGGTGGTAACCGATAAGATTTCTAACAGATACAACATTAAGGCGAGAAAAAATTGCTATGCGTGGCAATTAAACTACACTTCCGCCTAAAGTTTATTTCCTAGATTATCGGAGAAGAATAATACTAACCAGTAAGGAGTAAAAGGGTTTCAAATATATTATATATATATATATATATATATATATATATAAATATATATATATATATATATACAACTAAATACCGGTACAAGCTTACTCTAAACTGAATAGTGGAAGACGGGGTGGTTCCCTACAGAGCAGATTCTGAATGTATTTCAAACCTCAATATTTTAGAATGATACTAAATATATATACTAATTATTATTTAATAAAAACATTGCACGTTTTAACTAAGGTAAATACCTTAATATTATAGATTTAATAATATTAGCTTAAGAAATTAAATTTTAAAATAAAATACATTGTAATAATATAATTCCTTAATATAATTAATGAGAAAATAATTATTCGCAAGATATCACAGTATATTAATACCATCTTAAAGATGTTCTTGGAAGATATAAATAAGAATTAAAAATTGTATTCTCTGTAAAGGTAACTTTTAGGAAATAAGATTACTTCTTTCTCTAATTCCCTGTAAGTCGTTTGCTTTGCGTAATTACTTTAGCCAGCGAGTAAACCGAGTCGGTTAATTGGGTTTGAGAGATAAAACATTACTCAGTGAGAACCCGGGCTGAGTGAGTAATCGAGCGTAGAGAGCTGATTGTTTAATTTCTCCTGACAATCTGCCCGGCCAGCAGAATTGTGAGCTTTATCTCCACGAGTACACTCAGTATTATGTCATTTTATGCTTATGATGATTTTTGTAGACATTTAAATGGAAAAGCCTTTGCAAACATTGTATTAAGTTGTTACACGTCTGTTATATATTGTACTACTACTGCTTTAGATTGTTGAAAATGTCGATCATTTAACATCGAAAAGGACAAAAATATTAAAAAAAGAAATAAAGACATAAAAGGATGTCTCCAACACTAAGAGATATGCTTTTCAGAATAAATTATAAAATTGAGTAAAAATATAATTTGTAAATTATTAACATGGTCTGAATCATTAACTACTAATTGCTAAGAATTTACCTATTAACTACTATTACCATCACACTAAACATTTGATATGGTAAAACACAATAAATCCATTGTTAATTCAACTATTAAATCCCTACTAACACTTTACTGAAAAAAAAACAAATAATTAAAACGTAACACTAGCCACAACATTATTAGTAAATGATACAACAGTATAATTTTGTTTACTGTTATAAAATTCGTGTTTATTCATAGTTATTATGTCTACAAGCTATAAACCTTATACAAATTCAAACTTTTGTGTTATTTTTGTGACTGTGATTACAATGTTTTATAAAAAAAGAGCACCGACCTGAGTGTGACTTCCAATATACAAATAATGGGAAAGTAGGTCCAATTATAATTACTAAGAAAATTCAATAAATAATTTACAAAATTACTTTACTATTCAAATAGGACGTTTTAAAACCCTTGCTATTGCAGGTTGACCATAAGTATTACAATGTTTTTTTTATCTTTAATATAAAAAGTTAGGAGTACGCCAAACCAAACGTTGCCTTCTCCATGCAACTCAAACTTGTCCATGTTAAAGTTGAATTAAAAATTGCAATTCGATATTTCAATTTGTCCTATAAATGTCCTGCGTAGAGATATGCAAAATGTAAATTTATCAATCACCCTAATTATATGCTTCACTAACGTTCAGCCTATAATTTTGCACGAGAATTCCTAAAGAAGCAGGAAAAAATATTAATTATCTAGTTAAAAATATTGAGTATCTGTTTTTCGTTGATGAAATAACTTTTATGTAAAATGTACAAATTAATAGGTCTTTAACATAACATTCCTGACGACAGTAAAAATTACTTTGTATTTCACTGACTGTGATATCAGATAATTTGATAAGAAGCATTAAAAGATTAGTTGATACCTTTACTCATAATCCTAGTAATACTCAGGTCAAATATAAACTGAAAAAGATGACGACATGACATTTTTAAAGTAAGTAAATCACAGAATACTGGAGGCAATGCTATTTTTGTTTCTGTATAAAAAAACCCATTAATATCTCGAGGAATCTTTTTTGACAGCAACTGATATTCTTAAACTATATTAGAGTTAAATGTCAGTTCCGGATGTCTTAACCTTTAACTAACGTACTATAAACATTGTACATATTTAACTTGTGCCTACTTAAATAGCAGAGTTGCGCAATAAAATTATGTGTACCGTATGATGATAACACATGGGGTTGGTGACTTCTGAGGTCGTAGTAATAAATACTAGAAATACAAAGTTTACTTATAAGTTCAGTTTAATTACGAAAACTTAAAAGCACCACTTTTAGATGGTAAAGGAAAAGTTATGTAATGCCACGTTGCTGTCAATTAGAATATAATAACTAAAAAGTATATCTTCTAGGTGGGCCTAAAATATCCAATGTTCTATTGAATTATGCGTACGACGTTTTACTTTACAAAACAATAATATTTCCCTTCCCTTCGCAATAGGTAGACTCACAACCCGGGTGTCGGCGTCTTGGCATGAGACATTGAAGCTGTAGTCTAAGAACGGTTATTTCTAGAAGAGGGGTAGAAGTTGGGAAGTGGTAGCCATCTATTCAAACAACACGTGAGTTACATCAGCTACGTAAACTCGCCTAAAACAAATTCCCGACGGTATTAGCCATTTAATGATACAAATTACTATTTATAACAACGTGCTCGTCGCCATAAGGACGACGCCACAACCTTTATCTATCTCAATCAAGCAAATAAAAGATCTTCAAGGGTAAGTTACTTTACTATTCACATCTTTACTTTACGTTACATTCATTTTATACGTTTGGTATCAAAGGGCTAATTTAACAATACGAAAAGATAAATTTTAATTACGGATAAAGCGCGCGAGGTCTGATCGGTTACGTAGTTGGGCTGCTACAAAGGGTTAGAAGAACAAATTCATACGCGTGCCAATTAGGTAGTTACTCCGCCCAATAATTTAGTTCCGGAACATTGGATGTAAAATAATATTAGATTATACTGGCTGATTAGGTTGCGAAATTTACATTGTATGAAATTTAATTAACTAATTTACGGTACAGAATATCCCCCCTGTTTTGATTTCGCAACCTAATTAGTCGCTTTACTTTAAATATATTATAAATAACAAACTTAATTTAACCTTTTATTCATTACATAAATTCAAATTCAACCATAACAATACGATAGCGAGGGTTTTCAAAAGTTTCCTATGAAATCCGCTAGATCGCATGCCAATGCAGTTCTATGACTGCTCGCTTAGGGACCAAAAATAGAAAATCAATTTAGGAAAACTATTTTCATGCAGTGCACGTTGCAGCGTTTTAGAATTTGCGGGTCGTTGCAAGAATAAGGGCATTTAAGGCGATTAAATCGTAAACAAGTGTAGTGTAGTGTTTTGTTATATAGGCGCCACATTCATACTTCTTTTTGCATTCATACCAGTGTTTTGTGTATAGTGTATTGCCATTAAATACCCTGAGACTTGCGGACAAGTTACCAATATGGATCGAATACTTTGGAATGAAACGTCCCCTCACGAGAAGCTAAGTCTCACATTTCTTATTAATACTGCATCACTCTTTATATATATTTACATACAACATCCTATACATCTTACATCTACATAAACTTTAACACTTCAAATATATCTACAAAACTCAAAATTCAACATTTCGGCATACATAAAAAACACAGACTATTTTTCATATTTGATTCCCTCATTACAAACAGTCAGGATCAACTTTGTCTCATTTCTTTATACTAAGTCTATTTACAAATTCTTTTTCTATATTTTATTTCCATTGACACATTCGTTAAGAATTCACCAAACAGTTAACTTCCTGGATTTTATCTTATCTTTTAAATTTGGCAGCAAGTGGTTCCTTAAGCTAGGGATGCTACAAAAATTTTTTTTTATATACAGAACAGGTCTTAATTTAATTTTAAATCTACAATATGAACCTTTTTTACATTCAAAACATTTTCAGTGTGTTGTACAATACAAGTTACAGGGCTTAAAAAATATAAAATTCTATAAATTCCTACATATTTTGGTGCTAATTTTGCACAAAACTTTTCTACCTTATTGCTTAAATAGTGGGTTCTAATCCATACTAAGGAATGCAACTTAAAGGGATGTTTTACATGTTGCTCTGAGTACTTTTTTCTATTACTGTTATGTGCTATACTCCTTTTTACATTCACCACAGCTCTCTTTAAATTGTTTACAACAGTTTCCTTGGACAAATTCTCACCAATTAGATCATTTAGCTTCCATAAATTAGATAAAGCATTATTACAGGAATGATTAAACATTAAATCAAAGGCAGCAAAACCTGTGCTTTCATTATGGGCGGTGTTTAAACTTAATTGTATATAGCCTAGGTCATTATCCCAATTACTATGACAGTAAACTACGTATAGAACCTACGTAGACTACTACCTACGTATAGAACCTATATAGAAACTACGTAATAATGTAGATATGTTTCTAATATGCCTTTCTGATTGATTTCCATTAGCCCTGTAAGGCGCTAGTCTACGGTGTTCAATAAAATTCTTAAATAAGAACTTCTTAAAATACAGTGATGTAAAATATGCGGCATTGTCTGACACTATTATTTTAGGTACAGAAAAGTTGTTAAAAATTATGCGGTCTAATTTATTACATATTTCAGCAATCTAACATTCCCTCAAAGGGATTAGCCATAGAAATTTACTGGCGGCATCTACAACTACAAGTAAATATACATTGCTGTTTCTAGTTCTCACTAAGGGACCTAAAAGATCTATGAATAAACAATCCATATTGTTCTTAAATGGCACAGATACTAATTCGCCTTCATATTTTCTTTGGCACACTTTACTCATTTTACAAACATTACATTCTTTGACTTTTGCCTTTATAATTTCGTCTAAATCAGGTCTATAAAAATACTGATTAATTTTTCTTTGCGTTCTAGCAATGCCTAAATGACCTCCTATTAAAGAACTGTGGAAGAATTCATATACTAAATCAACTAACTGTACAGGCAAAAATATCTTACTCTTACTTTTTATATTCCTTTTGTACATCAGCAAATTGTTTTTTATAAAATAACATAAATTGTTACTATTGCTTTTTATGGATTGAATGATTCGCTGAATTTCTTTATCTTGAAGTTGATATTTTTCTAAATCTTTAAAACGCTAATGGCAAATCATTAATTAACAACCACAAATTATCCTTGTTATTGCACTTAATGTTTATCTGCATTTTAGGCTTTACATTAGATGTTCGTTTACATGTTTGCCTTCGGGAGGAGTTTTGAATGGCAGAAGGAAATCGATAATCTATTTTTATCCTGGTCTGGAACGTTCCGGCAGTCACTGGGGCTCGGATCAGCTGTTCCCGTCGACTCGCCCTCAAACATACGTGAAAGGGCGTCTGCCAGCGCATTATCGGTGGAACTTTTAAATTCCACCTCAAATGGCAAATTCAAAATCCTCTCGATCCACCGGGCAAGTCTTCCTACCTTCCTTTTGTGATTGAGGACATAGGATAAAGCTTGGTTATCAGTTATTAATTTAAAGGTTCTTACTTCTAAAAATTCGTGCCATTTTTCTATGAAAATTAGTGCACTCAAAGCTTCTTTTTCATAAACAGTATATTTTAATTCGGCATCAGTAAATTTCCTAGAGTAATAGGCTATCAGCATTAATTCATTTTGGTCGTTTTCCTGTAATGAACAACCACTTGCGCCTATGCCACTAGCATCTGTCATTACTATAAATTGCTTTGAAAAATCGGCTAACTGGAGTACAGGAGGATTCATTATAGCTTCTTTCAACTTTGAAAACGACTCTTGACATTCACTTGTCCAAATAAATTTAGCGTTTTTCCTTCTTAAACGATTTAGAGGATTACATAATTCGGCATAATTATTTATAAATTTTGAAAAGAAATTGGTCATACCTAAAAACTGTGAAATTTGTTTGGCGTTCTTAGGCGGCATAAATTCTCTTATACTCCTTGTTCGCTCGGGATCTATAGTTACTGTATTATTTTTTATTAAGTTCCCCAAAAAGGAGATTTCCTCAAAACAAAACTTTGCTTTCTCTAGGTTTGCCGTTAAGCCATGTTTGCTTAGTCTATTTACAATCTCTCTGACATGTACTAAATGCGAATCAAGGTCTTTAATGTACACTAAGATATCATCACAAAAATTTATCACATATTTAAATTTTATATTGTCTAGGACTTTGTCCAGATAGGCGGACAATACAGCACTACCAACATGTAAACCAAAGGGTACTCGTTTAAATTTATATTTACCAAATATAGTGCTAAATGAGGTAAGATCTTGACTATCAGGTGATAATGGACATTGCAAAAAACTTTTTCTTAAATCTATTATTGAAAAATATTTGGCTCCACTAAGATGTTGATAATAATTATTTAAATCACCAATGGGAAAATCAATTTTCTGTAACTTTTTATTTAATTCGGTATAATTGACTACAAGTCTGTCCTTTTTGGTTAAAAAGGCTGGACTGGAGTAGGCTGAAGTACTGGGTTCAATTATTCCTTGGTCCAACCAATCCTGTATTATTGTTTTCATCTTATTTACAGTAGGATGGCTCATAAAATACGGCCTAATATTTACAGGTGTGGGGTCATTTAGAACTAATCTCACTTCCAAATCTAGAGCCTCTCCTAATTTTGGATTAAAAACATTTGGAAAATCCCCTATAAGGTTTTGTATCTCAGCCTCAGCTCTAGTGCACCCTATTTTTACATCAATGCTGTTTACTTCATGTTCAAAAGGCTGTTGTCTGACAATAGTTATTTTCTCATTACGATTGAATTTAAAATAACATGAATCTCCATCAAGATCTAAAATTAATTTGCTATTAGATATAAATGGGTTTCCCAATACAATGTCCCATTTTTAAATGATCCAATACAATAAATTTTACTTTCCAACAAAATTTAGAAATTTTTATCTTAGCAGAACAGTAACCAAAACATTTTATTTCAGTGTTATTTGCAGCAAACATTCTATCATCTGACTTCATTAATTTAGAAACATTTTTTATTCACCAATAGGCTATCATAAAATTCTTTACTCATTATATCTCTTGTAGCACCAGTATCTAAATAAGCAGTTTGTTTTTACATTTTTACCCACTATAGCTTCAATTAAAGGCATATTGTTACACCGTCTAATATTTAGTCTTAAATTAGGTCTTCTATAGTTTAATTTACTCCAATTTTTAATTACCTTACCATAGACTCTCATAAAATAGTGTTTTTCTTTTCTTACTGTATTAATACTTATAAAATTATTATTCTTAAACTTATGAAACCGGGAGGGACATTTTTAGGTGTAGTGTGTAATACCACTCCCCTGCCAACTAGTTTTTTGGATTCCTAAAACAGTTTTTTGCTAAGTGGCCAGGCCTATTACAATTGAAACATAACTTTGGGTTTTTTGACAGTAGGCCTACTTTTTCTAAGTTCAACATGTGGTGGATACATGTTGTTAACATATGTCTTACTTAAATTGTCCCTTAAGTTATCATTAAAGGTTATATTGTTACTAGCTATACAGACATTTTCCAAATCTGTAAAACAAATGGGATTGTTTTCAAAAATTAATTTATTTCTATCTGTAGGCTTAATATCTCTTTTTATAACAAGTTACCAAGTCCTGTTCACTTATGTTACACAATAAAACTTCACTGAGTTCTTTGATGTCATAGATGTATTCATACAGTGGCTCATCAAACCTTTGTGGCCTATAAACTAAATCTAGTCTAAGTCTTTCAATTAGGCCTACAGGGATAAAAGCACTAATTAATTCCCTGTGTAGATAGTTGACATTAGGCGTGATAGACTTGCATTGTATTATTTTGGCTAAAAGTGTACCTTTTGCATAACATGGTAACAATGCTAATATTTCATTATCTGATAGGCTAGTTTCACATTTTAGTTTTAACAAAGTTTTCAAAAATTTTATAAGCTCAGGTGTTACTAAACCATTTGTTACTGTAAAATTTTTTAAATAATATTCTACAGGGTTGTTTAACTTATTAAACATATTTAAAACCAGACATAGGTTGACTAATACAATCATTGTTTGCATTATAAATAGGCATTATAGGCAAAGTGGGGGTACTGGCAGTAGGCTGTGATATTGTTGGTGGTTGTACAGAAATATGGCCTATTTGTTCTTTCACTGCCTGTTCCATAGCCTCATCTTGTTCTAATGATTCATTTAAATTGGGTTTCTAACACTTTAAGCTGTTCTAGGTTCACTTTATGTATCACATTTTTAGCTAACTGTTGTTCAACATTTACTAGCCTACACTTTAAAGCTGATAAAGTTTCACTATGTACAGAACTTAGTTCTAGCTGGTTGTCTAAAAATAAACGGTTTATTAAATGTTTACACTTTTTTGGAATTTGGTGATTTCTAAAGGTGAACTAGCACTGTTCAATTCACTGCACCCATGTTCTAATAATATCACTTTTTCACTGAGAAGTTTTACTTCCTGATTGTGGTCTATTTTTAATAGGCTACTAGGAGTAGGTAAAATATTGTTTCTCAAACACTGTCTTAAGGACTTTCTGAGTTCATTTACTGTACTGTCACTACTTAATTTAATACCTCTAGATATCAGTTCAAATACCAAACTCATCTTTAGACAAATATTCTAATTTAATGGCAGGCATTGTGACGTTTTCACTCAGTTTCACCCAGTTGATGGCAGAGTAGGCACATCAATAGCAGAGTCGCGCAATAATGTGTGCCTACTTAAATAGCAGATTCGCGCAATAAAAATTATGTGTACCGTATGACGATAACACATGGGGGTGGTGACTTCTGAGGTCGTAGTAATAAATACTAGAAATACAAAGTTTACTTATAAGTTCAGTTTAATTACGAAAACTTAAAAGCACCACTTTTAGATGGTAAAGGAAAAGTTATGTAATGCCACGTTGCTGCCAATTAGAATATAATAACTAAAAAGTATATCTTCTAAGTGGGCCTAAAATATCCAATGTTCTATTGAATTATGCGTACGACGTTTTACTTTACAAAACAATAATATTTCACTTCCCTTCGCAATAGGTAGACTCACAACCCGGGTGTCGGCGTCTTGGCACGAGACATTGAAGCTGTAGTCTAAGAACGGTTATTTCTAGAAGAGGGGTAGAAGTTGGGAAGTGGTAGCCATCTATTCAAACAACACGTGAGTTACATCAGCTACGTAAACTCGCCTAAAACAAATTCCCGACGGTATTAGCCATTTAATGATACAAATTACTATTTATAACAACGTGCTCGTCGCCATAAGGACGACGCCACAACCTTTATCTATCTCAATCAAGCAAATAAAAGATCTTCAAGGGTAAGTTACTTTACTATTCACATCTTTACTTTACGTTACATTCATTTTATACGTTTGGTATCAAAGGGCTAATTTAACAATACGAAAAGATAAATTTTAATTACGGATAAAGCGTGCGAGGTCTGATCGGTTACGTAGTTGGGCTGCTACAAAGGGTTAGAAGAACAAATTCATACGCGTGCCAATTAGGTAGTTACTCCGCCCAATAATTTAGTTCCGGAACATTGGATGTAAAATAATATTAGATTATACTGGCTGATTAGGTTGCGAAATTTACATTGTATGAAATTTAATTAACTAATTTACGGTACAAACTCCAGTTTTATTTGGAAATGATTACATGATTGAAGTTTACAACATTTCCTTGAAATACGCGTAGATTCTTAAGGCATCATCAAAAATGTAATTCTCTCCTTTTTTAGATTTCATGTCAAACATGTACCCACAAAAATCAATTACAAAACCTTAAAAGCGTTTAATTCCAATATTAATTATACTAAAATTATCCTAAAAATGTAATACATCCCTTTTAAAAATAATTTCGGGAATCATAAGTAATTCAAAACACCACAGTTTTTATAGATGGTTTGTTTTATATGCTAATAAAACTATAAATAATATTAAAATTCAATTTTGAAGGAACTACGATAAAAAATTTTAGTCATAGAAATAAATGGCCTGTAATACCGCACTCAGATGAGCCACGGTTCACAGGTTAACGATACGCCTGAACTGACGTTTGCGAGATTTTAATGATGAATTTCCTTCTGCAAAATGAGCAGAGGGCCATATTTAATTACTGCATTATTATATACGATATTAAAATTATTTTATACGAAGGAACTTACTTGTATGAATGTGCAAATTAAATTAGGTTTCCACTGTAATTAAAAACATAATTATATATTTTCAAGATGTAAAAAATCTTAAATTTGTGCTTACACTTTATAACTGGAAATATGTAATTTTTATGTTGGAGTAAGTCTATTACTTCAGACGCGTTTAAGAGTAAGACTCGTAATGATCGACTATTATACGAATAGTTTATTCATTGAGGTATTGTATTTAACACCAATTAGTTTTAATATAATTTCTGATAAGAAAACGTGATGGCCTTAGAAAAATCATAAACAAAACAGCAAGAGCTTTGCTGAAGTTTAAAGTTAAACGGTTAACTGACTTGTCTTTTAACAACTCCATTCCAACACAACTACTTTTTCACATGATACGCGTTTACAAGGCTAAAATCAAGTTAAGATCCTTTTATAGCATTCAGCTCTAGTTCACGTTCCTTTTAGTGCAGCGTCTTAAATCTGGTGAAGTGTTTGTTTTAAGCTTTTTCGTCGCCGATTCTTTTTGGATCTCCTCAAAATAACATTCCGGGAGACAGATTTCAGAGGCTGCACTTGACTGTAGCTAAACTCAACATTAACGTTGAATCAATCTTTCCCACCAAAGCTACTTTATGTCTAGAAAACTTGGTAGCTCCACCGCGCTTTGGGATTGGGTCTTAAACCTGATAGGGCATTCTAATATGTTCCTGATGAGATAATTACAATACCTCTTAACCTATATTGCACTGTATTTTGTAGTGTAGGGATCTTAGATATACAAATGAATCGAAGAGTTCGTTTTAAGCTTCTTCGCCACCAAATTGTTTTGAATCTCTTAACGAACATGACTCCAGATTCCAGCTGTCAAGTCTCTGACAGCGTCAGACTTTTAAAATTCATTTAATACATTAATTATATTTACACTCAACATAACTACAATTTAGAATTTATATTTTTAACTTTTTATACTATGAATTTAGTAAAAACTTAATATAGGTTCACACATACGGAAGTAGACTAATGATTTGTTTAAAAAAAGGTGTAATTACCCGTTAATTTCCTATACGATAAATTCCCTGTATTACTAACAAATTGTACATTCCTAGTATCAGATGAAACTATCAATAATAAATACATATTTAAATTTTATTCTAAGAGTATTCCATCATAATTGGAAAGAGGGTGTACTTTTTTTAATGGAATCCTATTGTCTTAATAAGAACAGGAGTTACACAAAAGTATCATTTGTATCACCAATAACGTATACTTATGCCTCTATTGATGCATGTAAAAATGTTTTTAGTGATTTAGTTGGATTTCTGAACACATAAGTTAGATCTATAATAGTTTGGTCGCAAAAAGGACATTATCATCATAAAATAAAGTTCAATATCACTTCTGAGTAATCAAAACTCCGGTTATCCGAGAACACCTTGATTTGATCACACTCGTATAATACCTCGCCCATTGTCTTTACAGCTTTAAAATCGCAATGTCAAAACTGTACAATATCAAATCTGTGAAGCACCAATACAGCTGCTAAGTCTCCAGACCGTCGTTGTACAGCTGATACCTGACGTCATCACATTGCTCAGCTTTTCACATTGCCTGATGTTCTTCTTTATGTTCTGGTTTATTACAACCGCAAAAAACACTAACTCTAAGTAAAATATCAGTAAGTCAAATATAATTAAAGCAGTATTATTTTTTTGCCTCCACAACTTTGCAGTTGCAAATAATTGACATAGGAACAATACTGTTTAAGATTTAAATGCTTGTTATACTAGATGTAACGTCACTGTTACGTACTGTAATATCTGAATACAAACGGGCGTATTATGCGCTATGAGTTTCAAATCTATAAAAAAAGAGGTATTAAGTATTAAAGACTGTTAATTTTCCATAAAACCAACTAATGGATTCGCTCGAACATTTAGCGGAAAATCAGTGTTTCATTTGTTATCAGCGTGTGTATTTTATCATAATGGTAGCAGCAACATTAGCACAATTAAGGAATTAGGCAAATTTTTCCTTTTTTATTTGAATGACTTGTACAAGATTTACAACTCCCGGATTGGTCTATCTAAAATAAAGGTCTACATGTAGATTAATTCTTAGTTTAAACTTTGTTATTGACAATGGAAGATTTGAAAGGATAACAAGATTTCTGACATTTTCCATTGTTATATGTTACAAAAGGTTTAACACACAACGTTTCGAGGAATGGAATCTTCCTATTTGTCAGGTGGGGGAGGTTATTAATACATACAAAAATAAAGTAGAAAACAAAGGAAAGAAAATGGTGTAAAGGATACCCAAAAGCTGCTTGAGTCCGGTCCAAGCGTTATCACTGAGCAGAATGAAAATCCCAACCCAAGCATAAGTCACGAGTACGAGAATCACAATCACTACACTCATTACACTATCATTACACTACCACAAGCTAAAGTGGGATACTAATAAGGATGAAGATGTCGGCTCTTTCATCGGCACCGCGTAGTGTAGGGGGATAATTGTTTAAAATGCGCATGTACGTCAATGTGACCATAAAACGTTAAAAGAAACAAAATATTTTTCATTACCATTAATAATGTTTTATTTTTACTGCAGTAACGGCTTGTCAAACTCTTTACTACGACGAGTTCTAAATCGTCGAAAATTGAAAACCAAAAGCAAAAATAAAACAAAAATGTAGCAAGGTAAAGTTTTCTTGTTTATTCTTGTTCCTATTCACAACTTGCATGCCAAAACAAAAGCAAACCTGAAGATTGAATGAAGGAAATGTAAATTCTGAGCTTCCCTTATTTTAAATTTGTGATTGACAGTTTCTCGTTTTATAGAACAAGAGTAGTTGGTGTCAAAGTGAAGTGTTGTCTAATTACTCTTTGCTGTCTGACGGCGAGGCGCTCATATCCGGTCAGTTTATTGGCGATAACATTACTAAGGAGAAGAAAGAGATCGGGTATAATGGACTCTTATATACCCGAATTATTATATAAATACAACAGGTTTTATATACTTATAATAATTTTATATCCATGGAAACAAAAGAGGATAAGTGTTTACATGTTTTTTATTCAGTTAAAAGTTTTATTTCGCACCAACTAGCTGCACGTCAATGAAGCACCACCAGGAACATGATGTAATGGCCAGAAGCAGGACCAGGTCCAGGGCCAGGATCAGGAATCACACGGATCTGAACAAAAACACTGGAATAATTAAACTTGTATGTAATAATTTTGGGGTTGCATAGAAACTTATAGTTCTATATTCTAATAATATTTCCTACTCCATTTTATTTATGTAGGAAAGCTATTAAATTAGTATAATAAGTTGTGTTTAATCCTCTCCGTACCAAAGGCGTACAGAGATAATATGTTAACAATCATTATCCTTACAAGACGTACATCATAGTAATTTATGAGCAGTTTTGTCCTAATGGTTAAGAGATATGTTTATGAAAAGCATTTTATAACTTTTATCTTACAACAATATTTCCGGCATCTTCAAATAGGATCAATATTATAATGAATTGAAGTAGGTGTATGCTAGCAGACAATGATTAAAATGCCTTAATAAATGATGTTTGATTTTTTAAATACAATAAATATAAAAACATATTTTGCGGACTTTATAACATAAATGCAGTCTATAATTTTTAAATTGTTCAATAAGTTTCCTAAACGAACACCAGATCTCTCTTCTATAGAACAGTATATAAGAGAAGAGGGAGTTATACAGTAATAGAAACTCTTGATTAGGTTCCAATATAATTAAAAATATTAAATTTTTCACTGTAAGTAATTACCAATATTAGTATAATTTTTACAAAAAATAAAGAGTCGATGTGGAGAATAATGCGCCAAGCTGAACTGCTAAATCAAGAGGGATCATTGCTGGAGTAAACTGCTTTAATAATGTTCTAAGTAACAAACATATCAATTGAATAAGAGTATTATTATATCATACAAATAACCAAAGACATTTATTTTTTATTTATTAAATATTCTTAATTAATAATTTTGATTAAAATCAGTTTAGTTTCAGATTAACCATTACAATTATCAAATTTTATCAAATATCCGATATGGAAAATCTACGAAATTATAAAAAAGAATTGAGACTTTGTTGAAAGTTGAAGGCTGTCTTTTTACTACATGTTGCTGTCTTTTTAATCTTCATCTTATGAAAACGATAACTTTCATACGATAGTCATACTAATAGAAATAAGAACAATTCATAACATGTTTTTTGAACAGCCACACAGTAAGCTTGCTTTTACTAAATTGTAAGGTCTTGATTTTCCAATGAGCTAGTGTTTGATTTCTCTGAAAATAGTATACTGTGACACCTGCAGTAGTGTACTCTTTCTTTTCAATAATCCGAGTTAAAATAAGTACACGGATTACTTTAATTATACCACGTAAGAAATATTCTAGATATAAATCCTTGATAATGATAAGAACTGTAAGAGTAGAACTACTATTTTCGGGCTTCCCTAAGGTTGGAATTACTTCTAATGCCCATAAACCTTATTGTGGACGATCTGCTTGTCCTTCAGCACACGTGGTCTCTTTCGATAGGGGTAGGAAAATAGAGTTCAGTCGAATGAATTTTTTTAACTATTTATTTTAAAAAAATTCCCTTAAACTATAAAAAATCGTCTCAGTACGTTTTAAAAATCCAAAAAAATGTTCAAGCAATGAGCAATGGGTAAATTTTATATAATCTTTACTAAGTAACTGATAAAAATGTATCTAGAATCTCATACATTGACGCCTACTGTAATCATTTTTAAGACTTTTTCCAACTCTCTAATTTATTGACAAAATTTAATAGCTAAAATTTTCGTTTATATTAAAGTTCAACAGTACAAAAATTTTTGGATCTGAAATTCTTACTTATATTTAGAAACAATAAACCCACTAATTGAGGTGAAAAATCAGTGAAAGAACCACTTAAGGCACTATTCAGGATGGCGTCCTTTTGCCTTGTTATGGACGACTTGTTTAGGTATGTAACAGAAGAGCTCTATTTGCACAGGTATATGTAGATGTGATGACATGATAATTCTTGTGACTGGTAAATTTAAAATAGCAGTCACGTCTAATAACCTAAAGGTAGCAGTACACCTTCTTGACGAGGAGGCTCTACTATCGAGTTGATGTCTCAAGTTAAGTTCTAAATGTTGTTGTTGACAGGTGACTAAATGGAGGACCACAACTGAAGAGGTGTTGCGAGGAGAATATGGTTTTTAATGCATTTCAGGCTTTGAATCGGAGAGTCTTGTGGTTTAGAGCCTGAGCTATTGTAATCAATAACCGGAGGTAACCCAACTGATCCGGTTACTGCCTTAGATGGTTGTGTTAATCTAGCTTGTTTCTGTATTGGAATATTGAGGATAATTTTTTACTCATTTCAGTGGAAGGGCCTTATCTAATCTTACGCTCTAAGAGAGTTGTTAAATTACCATGCTGATTCAGGTGTATAATGTGCTATACATGATTTCAGAACATAAATTTCAACGATTTACCTTTGGCAAATCCTTCAGAATTATAAGTTTATCAACGAATGATTTGTTCAAAGGGGGATTCACAGATCAACGCCATGCTCGGTGATACCTTATAATGTTTTCTTTTTAAAAAAATAACTAAGAAAATAATAGACATTTAAAATTTTGGAAATTGTGCGTTGTAAGTCTTGATTCACAGAAAAACAAACTGTAATTAATTCATTGAAAAATAGGTCTCAAATATGGGCATCAGTTTAATTATATTGAAAAGAATACTAGAACATTTTTATAGTTTATACTTTGTGGTTTAACAACCTCAAAATATAAACTCTTTTCAGAAAAGTATACATTTGAAAGTTCCTCTTCTCAATTTCCAATCCAAAAAGCACACACAAAATAGTCGTTTATAAAGGCTTAAAAAACACGAGTTATTAAATATTTATCACTTGATTATAAATTAAAAATGAAGTAGCCCAAATACATATTTATAAAAATTAAATATTTTGCCCAGCAAGGAAAAAGGTTTGCTTATGCTTTAAAATAACTTTAGTTTTTTATTGTAAATAAATGAAAGTCCCTGTCTTTTTAAGTTATTACTATAATTAATGAACACATAACGAATGCAACATGCCAATATTTTAGATAATACATGCATTGCGTTGTTCATTGTTGTAGCGGTTCCAGTTTGCTCAGTGTAGGGGGTGGGAAGGGAAGGTGTGGTTTTCACAAGTTAACGGTGTAGTAGAGTTAACTGTTAACGGTATTATCCGAGGGCGCCACCTTGTTTCCAGTAGTAGTTTGGTAGGAGGACGGAGTCAGAACAAGGAAAAGACCCGTTACTGAATGATGTTGTAAAATTAATGACCTTGTAAACCAACCAAAGTAAGAGTGGGTTAAATACAAGGTAAATAAATCTAAGAAAAGTAAATGCATGTAAGAAAGCTAAACTCATTCAATGTAATCATTAAGTTTAGAAAAATTCTAAGAGCCTGTTGTTTGGCTTAAATCTAATCACTTAATACTCATTCTGCCAGATACGATAAGTTACACAGGCTGATAATGAAAACCCAAACGACATGAAAAGAGCCTTTTTTATTGCACAAGACACATTTATCAAATGAAATATGTATTAAAATTATTTAATTTTACATTTCATATAATGCAAAAAGGTTTGATTGCCATTTCTGTATTTGGATCTCAACAGTCTGAGGGTACAGGTAACCCTTAGATTTAACAACACAATATACCCTAAACACCAGTAAATATACACTAAACAACATTACCTTGGCCGGCCACTAGTACTTCTGGTATTTTACCCATAGATATAAATCAAACAATACTTACATAAACTAGACATATATTTACACAAAGCACATTATACATCAATATTTATCCAATAAAAAAAGATATTTATAAGTAATTATTCAACTACGCGATGCGCTGAAGTTCTTGGAGGTAACCGCAGTGATGTAGAGCACAGGCAATGTCCTTTGAATAGTGAAAATATTTCATAAATGTCACCAAGTCCGAGGTAAAGTCAATTTCACTGGAGGTAAGTTAGTTAGCCTAGGCCTATAAATTACTGGAACCAGTTTAATCCTTATTATTTTGAGGTAATCCGTCAATTGGTCTGTATAACAATAAAAGTTCTACTTATCAGTACGTAGATCACAACCATACGCCTCCGTAAGGGCTCACGGTCAGGGAGGAAGACACAGTAGCAGGTACGGCACGGGCACTGGGTGGGTAGTGGTACGCAGACCTATGTGGAGGCACACTAACCGCTTCCGAACATATCCCTGAGCACAATTCAGACAATATAATATAAAAAAATATTTGACACTAAAAGATGTATAATAGTTGCTTCAGAAGAGGACGTAAAATTTTATGTTAACAATAATAACAATGAAACCTAAATATTCCGTAAAATAATCTTATCATGAAGTATTTCGAGAGATATATAATCGGTTTGTAATGTAAAATTAACCAAAAATTAACTATTAATCAATCACTCTATCTAAAGTAGTCAATAGAATGAGATATAGTTAATTAAATTCCAACAATAAATTATTAACTAAAATAAGCTTTAAATAAAATTCACTTCAAAAACATCTTTTCATATTTTTTTCTATTCTACAAATGCCTTTTCTTACTTACATTTTGACAAAGCACGTAGCATAAATTACCAAAATTTATTATCCTGAATTTATAAACAACAACAAAAATAAAACAGACTAACGGATAATTTTTAACTTATAGGCCACACAACACTATTTATTATCTTTATGGAAAACATTTTACCCTTTTCAGCAAGATAGAAAAATATTATAACATAAGCAGTTTAACTTGGCTAGGATATGAAATAAGGGCAGATTAATTATATTAAATAATATTTTCTTACAAATGTAACAACATATGTTTGGATCTAAGAAAATATAAACCATTAAAACACTATGTTAATATTTACAATCTGAAAGGATTTATATTTATGAATACAACTTAAAAATTAATAAAGGCTCAAGTAATTTCTGCTTCTTAATTTCACTAATATATTTACTCTGGTTGGTTGAGAAAAGAAAAATTAATTCCAAGTATCTGGATTCAAAAGTATTTATAATTTTTTGGTAGCACACATTATTTGACTTAAAAGAATATTAAAATACCTCACCTTGGCAAAAATCCAGTAATGGGCCAGGAAAGGAGCAATTATAGATAACCTATAGGAAGGAGTAAAAGAAATTATAGATAACCTCGTGAAGACTCACTTTCCAACTGAACAATCTTCAAACTATCGCCATGAGAGAGAGAGATTAAGCCTGGTGAAGCGTGTCAGTAAGCAATAAAGTCCAACAGGAAAGTAGGAGTCAATTGTTGTTTGGCCAGCTGGAGCTGCAGCTTGTTTAATAGCCAGCTGATAAGGA
Organism: Homalodisca vitripennis; assembly: GCF_021130785.1. Classification (NCBI taxonomy): domain Eukaryota; kingdom Metazoa; phylum Arthropoda; class Insecta; order Hemiptera; family Cicadellidae; genus Homalodisca; species Homalodisca vitripennis. The sequence goes on from NW_025777799.1 coordinate 52,918, forward strand.
GTTTTCCAGGTTGATCAGGCCTGTCTGCCAAAGTTGATAAAATCTAACTCTTACTCTCTGTTACAAAAGTTAAGGTTCACCAAAAAAATGTTACACCACCCCCTCTCTCATGAGAAAATTTCCCAAATTTTCATCCGTTACTGAAGATAAAGTTTTAAGTCCGAGGTATGCCAGGTGCCCATGGATTGCCCATCTTCTGATTGGAGCTGATAGGTCACTGGAGATATTTTCTTCTTAATTCGGTAAGGCCCAACAAATTTTGGAAGGAGTTTGGATGACTTGTAGTTGACTGCATCCGCTTGGGTGTTCCTCTTCCATACAAGTTGACCTTTTTTAAACTGCTGCTCTCTCCTCCGCAGGTTGTATCGTTGAGCATTAATCTCATGTGCCTTCTTCATCCTTTCTTTGATCTCCTTAAAAACGTCATTCAAGTGCGTCAGTTTCTGGAGGTGATCACCTGCATCTGAAAGCTCAGGCAAATCTTCTTCACCAAGATTCCCAGATCCCTCACCCGATAGGTTGATCCCATGTCCGAATACAAGAAATCCTGGAGAATGACCAGTGGTCTCATGAACTGCCGTTCGTAGGGCACACCCAATCTGAGGGAGCTTACTATCCCACTTGCGGTGATTATCTCCAACATAGGACCGTAGCATATTTCCTATGGTTCGGTTTACTCTCTCAGTAGGATAAGCCTGAGGGTGTCGACTGGGGTATAGACGCTCTTTACTTTATACTCCTTCAGTAAATCTCGAAATGGTTGACAAATTAATTCAGATCCATTGTTGCAAATCACAATGTTAGGAACCCCATATACCAAGAATACATCTTCCTCCAAATGTTTAGCAACAAGTCTTGCAGTTGCCGCTCTTAATGGAAACAGAAGGGTATACCTGCTGAAGTTATCCACCACTACCATCAGGTACTTGTAACCTCTTGATGATCTTACAAAAGGTCCCATCAGATCCAGACTTATTGTCTGCCACGGTCGGTCCACTACTCTCTGAGACCCCATAAGTCCTGCTGGCTTTAAGGTAGCAGACTTAGCTTGCTGACACATCCTACAGCGAGAGACATATGTTGCGGTGTCCTTCCTCATCTTAGGCCAATAGTACTTCTGTAAAATTCTGTGGTAGGTTTTATACGTGCCCAAGTGTCCAGATGTAGGGGCGTCATGAAATTGTTTGATGAGTTTCCCACGCTGATCCTTGGGTACAACTAGCTTCCAATCTTCTTGCTCATCACCAACCGAAGTAGATGAAGGGACACACTTCCACAGCTGATTATCGACCACTTTCCAAGAAGAGTAAAGGTCAGGCTTTTCATTTACTGAGTCGATCATCTTCAGATACCACTTGTCCCCAATCGGAAAACAGTTAGTGAGGGAATCAACGATAAATTCTGCAGGTAGATTCTAATGGGTTCCTAGATAAAAGATCCGGAACGACGTGTTCTTTACCTTTGCGATGCAGCAAAGTGAATTTAAAAGGTTGAAGACGTAATGCCCACCGTGCCAATCTTCCTTGAGGATTTTTTAAATTATGAAGCCATAACAAACTGTGATGGTCAGTTACAACAACGAAGTGAACTCCTTCTATATAATGGCGGAACCTTTCAATTGACCAAATGAAAACTTTTGCTCAGTTTTGCTCAACGTCCGACTTGCATAGTAAATCACATTTTCTCCTTCCTCTGACATTTGGGAGAGTACCGCTCCAACACCATCAGCCGAAGCGTCAAAAGAAATGGTAAATTCCTTCCCAAAGTCTGGGCAAGAAAGGATTGGAGATTTTACAAGGTTCCCCTTTATATCTTCAAAAGCATTCTGGGCTTCAATGGTCCACTTAAAATTGTTATGTTTCCTCAGCATTGATGTAAGAGGATAAAGACGAGAGGCAATATTTGGGATAAACCTCCGATACCAACTTGCAGTACCGCAGAATGCACGGACTTCCTTCACTGAGCGAGGGTTAGGAATTTCCGAAATGGCTTTCACCTTTTCAGGGTCAACTCTCAGGCCATTAGCATCGACAATATAGCCCAAATAACGAAGTTCGGATTGGAAAAATCGGCACTTGTCTTGATTTAAGGTTAGATTAGCTGCTGCTAGCCGCTTGATGACTTCTTCCAGAATTTCAAGATGTTTCTCAAAGGTCTGTGTGACTATTATTACGTCATCAAGGTAGATAAAGACAAAAGGTTCCAAGTCCATCCATAATATATTATCAACCAACCGTTGCCAGGTAGCTGGTGCATTGTGGCGTCCAAATGGGAGAACATTAAAGTGGAAAAGACCTCTTCCTTGGATTGTAAAGTCAGTTTTCTCTTTACTTGAAGCTTGAAGGGGAATCTGCCAGTAAGCGCTTTTGATATCCAACGCAGACAAGTATCGGGCATCCCTTAAGCCATCCAAAATCGAAGTGACATGAAGTAAGGGGTAAGCATCTCTGCAAGTGACTGAGTTGACTTTCCGGAAATCGACGCAAAACCTTTGGCCACCATCAGGCTTGTCCACCAGTATGATTGGGGAGGACCAAGCACTTATTGAAGGTTCTACAACGCAATGTTCAATCATTTTATCAAGTTCGGCATACACAAGCTGCAATCTAGCGGGAGACATAGGATAGTAGCGTTGTTTTATAGGGGCTGCACCACCAGTGTCGATTTTATGCTGCACTAAATGGGTTCTTCCTAATTTCTCTCCTTGATTGCAAAAGTACTTCTCCAAAAGATTATTTAAGTCTTCCCTTTGTGACGTAGTCAATACGGTAGAGTCTTGTAGACCAATTGCATATATCTGGCTTCGTGTTGGTGGGTTCTCAGAAAATTCCCAGGACTTCTCATAGGCGTCCATAACAATATGCATAGTATTCCAAAAATCTATCCCCAAAATAATTGTTTGAGATAGAGAAGGTACAAAAACGACAGATGAATGTTTTGTTTTATGAGCGAGAGTAATAGGAATGTTGGCTCTTCCAATAATCTTATGTTTCTGGTGGTCAGCAGTTTCTATAAATTGATTAGGCAAAGGCTGAATTTTTGCAGGGAAATTTTCAAACAACCACATCAGTTTCTCTCCAATCACAGTACTTCTAGCCCCTGAATCTAACAATGCCTTACAACTAAATCCAAAAATCCGAATTGGCAAGTAGGGTCGAGGATCATTGATGGCACATTCAAGAAGAAAATTCACACTTAATGGTAATGAAGGAGCGTTACAACTAGATAGTACCTTAGAATCTAAATTATGTACATGAGTTAAGGGAGATACTCCTAACTGGCGAGAGGAGGCTCCCTTCGTACCCCGTTTTTTGAACTACACTAAGGACAGGTTGTTTTGCGATAACCAGCATGCCCACAGCCATAGCAGAAAAGTTTCCTCTCTTTAGGACAATTACTGTACATATGGCCTTCCTCACCACAATTCCAACATTTGGACTTCCTTGGGGCAAAACTCGTAGGTTTATTAAGTGCATGAACTTGATGATTTGAGGAATTCTTGCGATTATCAGTGCGAGAGTAAGCTAGATCAGGTTCTAAGACGGTGCCTGGCCTAGGAGGAGGCCTTCTATTTGTAGTTCTCAATCTCCCCAGCTCATCCTTACGTCCCATTTGTCGAATTTCATCAATAGAAGAGATCACAAACATACAGAGTTTGTCCTGAAAATAATGATGTAGATACTTAAGAATCTGACGAAGCCTGATAGGTTCCGGAATTGGATTTGACAAACGAACATAAAGACTCTCAATAGAAGCAATGAAAAGATCAATATGCTCTTGATCGCCTTGAGTTCTGTTCATAATCTCCTGCAGCAACATATCGTCATAATCCGGCGTCTGAAAAACAAGTTTCATATCCATACACAATTGCTCCCAGGAATTGACTCTGCCCACGGTCGACCGATACCAAATTAAAGCATTGCCGGTAAATAAATCAACTGCTGACCTAAAATGTTGAGCTTCAGAAACTCCGCGAGCATGACGAAGTTCCTCAACCCGCTGCAAAGATGCACCAATGCTCTGGCCACGACCATTACTAAACTGTAAACCCCATTTGAAGACTGGTATACGCTCCACTCGCAAGTAAAGATGCCAAAGGCGGGCAGAAAGTATTCGATATTCATTGTCTTTTGTATTTCCTTCATAATCTTCGACTAGCTTTGACAGGTCATTGAATTTTTCCTCACATACTTCAATTTCGGTTTCAGCATTTAGATTATTATTAACATCTTCCTTAATCTCAATATTATCAAGAAAGGCTTGAGAGAGCCTGGATCTCAATTAATTTGCATTTCCTGTAGTAGCTAAACCTCTAAGTTTCAACTCATATTCATTTTCATGACGACGTAAATAATTTGCATTCATGGTGACAGCAGAAACTAAATTCCAAAGTGAAAAACGAACACTCATAAAATTTAAGAAAAGATAATAGAGGTGTAACAGACAGTAAACAAAACCACTAATAATTACGAGTTCCAACAAAAGTGTTGCAATATACAACAAGTTAACTAACCATAATGTCAATATCAATCACCATCAGAACAAAAAAATAAATTCATAAATATATATAGTCCCCACACAAGCCAGGCCCCACGTTCACAGCGCCAATTGTATCGGTCCCAGTTTGCTCAGTCTAGGGGTGGGAAGGGGAGGTGTGGTTTTCACAAGTTAACGGTGTAGTAGAGTTAACTGTTAACGGTATTATCCGAGGGCGCCACCTTGTTTCCAGTAGTAGTTTGGTAGGAGGACGGAGTCAGAACAAGGAAAAGACCCGTTACTAAATGATGTTGTAAAATTAATGACCTTGTAACCAACCAAAGTAAGAGTGGGTTAAATATAAGGTAAATAAATCTAAGAAAAGTAAATGCTTGTAAGAAAGCTAAACTCATTCAATGTAATCATTAAGTTTAGAAAAATTCTAAGAGCCTGTTGTTTGGCTTAAATCTAATCACTTAATACTCGTTCTGCCAGATATGATAATTTACACAGGCTGATAATGAAAACCCAAACGACAAGAAAAGAGCCTGTTTTATTGCACAAGACACATTTATCAAATGAAATATTTATTAAAATTATTTAATTTTACATTTCATATAATGCAAAAAGGTTTGATTACCATTTCTGTATTTGGATCTCAACAGTCTGAGGGTACAGGTAACCATTAGATTTAACAACACAATATACCCTAAACACCAGTAAATATACACTAAACAACATTACCTTGGCCGGCCACTAGTATTTCTGGTATTTTACCCATTGATATAAATCAAACAATACTTACATAAACTAGACATATATTTACACAAAACACATTATACATCAATATTTATCCAATAAAAAAGATATTTATAAGTAATTATTCAACTACGCGATGCGCTGAAGTTCTTGGAGGTAACCGCAGTGATGTAGAGCACAGGCAATGTCCTTAGAATAGTGAAAATATTTCATAAATTTCACCAAGTCCGAGGTAAAGTCAATTTCACTGGAGGTAAGTTAGTTAGCCTAGGCCTATAAATTACTGGTACCAGGTTAATCCTTATTATTTTGAGTTAATCCGTCAATTGGTCTGTATAACAATAAAAGTTCTACTTATCAGTACGTAGATCACAACCATACGCCTCCGTAAGGGCTCACGGTCAGGGAGGAAGGCACAGTAGCAGGTACGGCACGGGCACTGGGTGGGTAGTAGTACGCAGACCTATGTGGAGGCACACTAACCGCTCCCGAACATATCCCTGAGCACAATTCAGACAATAGAATCTACAAACATATTTGACACTAAACGATTTATAATAGTTGCTTCAGAATAGCACGTAAAATTTTATGTTAACAATAATAACAATGAAACCTAAATATTCCGTGAAATAATCTTATCATGAAGTATTTTGAGAGATATATAATCGGTTTGTAAGGTAAATTTAACCAACAATTAACTATTAATCAATCACTCTATCTAAAGTAGTCAATAGAATGAGATATAGTTAATTAAATTCCAACAATAAATTATTAACTAAAATAAGCTTAAAAAAAATTCACTTGAAAAACATTTTTTCATATTTTTTTCTATTCTACAAATGCCTTTTCTTACTTACATTTTGACAAAGCACGTAGCATAAATTACCAAAATTTATTATCCTGAATTTAAAAACAACAACACAAATAAAACAGACCAACCGATAATTTTTAACTTATAGGTCACACAACACTATTTATTATCTTTATGGAAAACAGTTTACCCTTTTCAGCAAGATAGAACAATATTATAACATAAGCAGTTTAACTTGGCTAGGACATGAAATAAGGGCAGATTAATTATATTAAATAATATTTTCTTACCAATGTAACAACTTATGTTTGGATCTAAGAAAATGTAAACCATTAAAACACTATGATAATATTTACAATCTGAAAGGATTTATATTTATGAATACAACAACTTACAAATTAATAAAGGCTCAAGTAAATTCTGCTTCTTAATTTCACTAATATATTTACTCTGGTTGGTTGAGAAAAGAAAAATTAATTCCAAGTATCTGGGTTCAAAAGTATTTATAATTTCTTGGTAGCACACATTATTTGACTTAAAAGAATATTAAAATACCTCACCTTGGCAAAAATCCAGTAATGGGCCAGGAAAGGAGCAATTATAGATAACCTATAGGAAGGAGTAAAGAAATTATAGATAACCTCGTGAAGACTCACTTTCCAACTGAACAATCTTCAAACTATCGCCATGAGAGAGAGAGGTTAAGCCTGGTGAAGCGTGTCAGTAAGCAATAAAGTCCAACAGGAAAGTAGGAGTCAATTGTTGTTTGGCCAGCTGGAGCTGCAGCTTGTTTAATAGCCAGCTGATAAGGAGTTTCCAGGTTGATCAGGCCTGTCTGCCAAAGTTAATAAAATCTCACTCTTTCTCTGTTACAAAATTTAAGGTTCACAAAAAAATTTTACATTGTGCCCTTAAAGTGTATGCAAAAATATTAGGTTATGTATCATTGCATTATGTATTCTGTTCTATTATACATATCTGGCTTTAATGTGTCTCACGTGTGCATGATAAACTGTCTTTTTACCTTATTTCTTAGATACAATTTTCAAAAAAATCCTCTAATTGGTTTATTTAATGATTTATGAATTTATAAATTGGAGTCTACTTTCTTAATAACTAGATTAGTTAGCTTATAGCGTTTCAAATTGTAATATCTTATCAAGATTGTTCTTTGAGATAATATACTCATATTTATAAGCTTTCATTCTTTTAAGGCTTCGTGTGAAACTCATTACGAGCGTATGCTGATATAACAGTGAATAAGATTCTCTCACAATGAGCCATTGTTACCTGAGACGCTTACATAATGAGTAATAATAATATCTCCTGTGTGTCAATTCTACTTCGAGTTATTATATTTATTTGTGAGCCACTATAATTGTATTAATTTATAAGGAGTTATATTTTGCTTATAATAAATCGATTGTGAGGATTATCTCATAATGTGACTTATTTGCCTATTGAGACACTCGCCTAATAAACACGTTTTGGGACATATCCCGCGATAAACAATGTTATTATAAGTTAGCAGAATATGCATATTGGTTTAACGTGTTATTGCTGCCATCTATATAAGTGAGTAATCATATTTATTACGATTTTCATCTTACTGTTAAATTGCTAAGTGTTAAAAATTTATTTTATTTGAAGTTAATTTCATTAAACATTTTAAGGAATTCTTTAAAATAAAAATACGCATAAATTTACATTGAATTTAAGTAATGGATCCATAAAATTTTGTTAAAATTGGACAAATTAGGTGAATATATATTATAGTATTATAACAAATCGAAATGTCTTTAAAACAGTTAGTTTGCATTCATAATTAAATCTTAAATATGAATATTTAAGATTCCTTAGATTTATGTTATTTTTATAGTAAAAACGTTGTTGTCGAATAGAGTCACTGGATATTGTACCTAAACACTAATAATGTAGCAGAATCATCACAACTTGACACAGGGTCTCAAATGTATAATAGTCTTATTGTACATTTTATAATTATGTGTTATTCCCTTGTTTCTGTGCTTAAAATGTATGTGTTTGGTTAATCAGACAACAAGCGTTCTGTCTAGTGATAGTAGAAGTCGTGACGTCAGCAATATAAGTATAGAGGTGAGACGTATGCAGCAGTTGATATAAAATATTATTTTATATCCATGGAAACAACATAGCTTTTATAATTTAATGTTTTTAACAATTCTAAAGTGTTTTGTTGCTGCATTTTTCAAATTTCGTTGAGTTCACAGTTAGTCACGGAAGTACCACCAGGAACGCGATGTGATGGTTAGAAGCAGGTCAGGACCAGGACTTACAGGTATGAGTTACGTTAATTCAATATAAATCATAGTTTTTACTCACTATTTCTCGTTACACAAAGCAGTTTACATTCTAGTTTTATCCATAATTTAGAGCACAAAACACCAGAATAGTTAATATGCAGGGCTAACAGAAGTACAAATTAAAAATAGTTAAAACACTGCATTGTTATGTTTCTTGTAAAAGCTACTAATTCATGTTTGGTATTATATATAATCCTCTTAGTACGCAAATAGTACAGGGAGAATCAGTTTACATTATTTTACACTACTCAGATGCCAACATATATTGGAAGTTTCACGTAGTTTTATCAAAAATATATCTAACTGTTAATGGGAGACATTTTCATACTTGTTTTTTGCAGCAATCTTTCTAGCATTTTTCATAAGCAAGACATTCGTGATGAGTTGAACTTAGTCAATGCTTTTTATTTAAATTATAACAAGAGCAACTAATTTTGATTAACTTGTATACTTTAATTTTTAAAAACTCAGTGCCAAAACAATGTGAAATAAATTTGTTCTAGAAGTTTCAACTCATTCTATTACTTACTGAAATTCACACCAGAGCTCGCTTTCAGAATACAAGAGATAATAACAGACCAACCAAAACTATTCACTATTAGGAGTACCTAACTAGATTCCAATGCTAGATTTACATATTACATTTTATCTTTGTAATATTATTAATACAATTTCTGTTTCATGTCGAAATAAAATAAGTAGTTTTTGAGAATAATGCGTCAGGTAAACATCTAAATTGAGAGGGCACCCTGACGGAGTGAACAATTCCCTGAATAACCCTAGCACACATCTTTAGCTGTTTGTGTTATACAAAAGCATCAGTACATATTTAAATCCAGAATCCAAAAGGCAGGTCTCCCAGTGGCACACAGAATCCTCTCCCAAACACAAAAAATTGCATATGAGCAAGTCTTGTATCAAAACAATGCTGTTTACCTTCTTTGACGTTCGATAAATCGTCCATTTTGAGTTTGTGCAGCGAGGAAATCTGTCCACGCAGTCTTTTACCTGAAGGTGCTCGAGACCGAAACACCGGATCGCCCGCGTCCGGGCTGATAAAGTCATCTTCAAGCTACACCATGAAAATGTCACCAACCACACGGCCTGTGTGATATTTTTGTTCCACTTACTGAAGAAAGACATATTAAGAGAAAGCACTGGGAGTGGGTGGAGCACATCCAAGCTCAATTTTTAAGGCTCCTGAGAGGAACTCCAGTCGAGGAGTTCCAGAGTGCTTTCCAACTGTGGCAGAATTTGTTTACCCAGGTGTGTTGATGCAGGAGGAGACTATGTTAAAGTATTTTGACCATTTGCACAAATCGGATGAATAAATAAGTTTTTTCCACAAATTCACATTACTTTTATAATGCACGCTGTATCCTCATGTCTCATGCACAACTAAGTGCTCTGCGATGTTGAATGACAAGATCCAAAAGCACGGTGGAACTACTGAGTCTTCCACTCATAACGCAGGCGGTCGGACGGGCTCATTGAATTTCTATGTTTATTTTATCTCCAGTTCACTTTCCTTTTAGTTCAGCGTATACAACCTGATGCTGTTGCAGATGTCTTAAATCTCGAGTCATGTTCGTCTAAAGGGGACCAAAAATAGTCGGCGACGAGAATAAAAAAGGTTAATAAAACAAAACCCCCATATCGCTTCGACATTTAACTTTCACAGCCTTCCTCACTGAATCATCCATTCTCACTATAGCAGTGTTATGTGTGGAAGAATTAGTTGTAAATAAGATTCTTTTGAGTGAAAGTCTTTTATTTCAGTTGCTCCACGTAAGAGGAAGGTTGAACTGGAGCTTAACTCAACATTCCCATTGAATCAGCCCTTCCTACTATGATGGCGCTACTGTGTTTCGAATTAGTGCAAAATATGAATTATATTATGGTCCTTGTCCAACCATGGAATTAGGCTGAGTATCCTAGAAGCCTTTCACTTAGCAAGTTCACACGATTTTTTTTGTCCCTGTGGATGTATTCATGTATTTCATATATTATTGTCTGTTTATATGTCCGCAGGACATCTCGAAAACTAAATAAGCTATAGAGTTGACATTTTGCATTCAACCTCAGCAAAGCCTATTACAATGACGCGCATACATTTACACGAATATTATAAAATATTTGTGACAATTTTATATTTCTTACCTATAACAAGTCTGACTTTACTTAACTCTCCTAAAGGTTTATGCTACTAAGCAACAACGAATGAAGTCTATATTCCCAATACATCATTTCATTGCTAGTACCGAAATATTTAAAAAGTAAAAGAATAATAAGTATAATGCCAAAACCCTATATACCATCTATTGTGGCATATAGACTGAATCAAATTAAAATATTGATTTTGTGACGGATGATGGTGGGAATTATTCCCATAAAACCACAGTAGTTATATCCGCGTGGCTTCGATTCTTTCTTGTCTTAGGCTGACAAGAATAGGAATTCACCAGAGCTAGGCCAGATTAGTAAACGAAATAGGTAGTAATTTAAAAACATTCAAGACCTTGAACAATACGCCCTAACACACAGACACACGTTTGGTGAGAAAGTTTTTCTTAGCCAAACTCGTCTTTTTCTGAATATCGCTTTCCATAAAGTTAAGCTGGACGTTGAACCTCCACATATCAACTAAGAACGGGCTACACAGATCCAAGTGTCAACAGACAAATCATATATGAATGAAGATCAACACAATTTCCTAAATAATTTTTGTAATGTAGTAAAATTACACTGAAGGTGACTTAGGACTGAAACGTGAAACCAACTGCTGAGATTATATATCCGTGTATATTCTCTCCTGCAAATATTTTACCGTTTTCTCTAGAATATTAAAATAAGAAATACCTCCGTCAATGAAATTCTTCTCAAAGCGTAGTCAATGTCTAAGTCGAAAATTTATTGTTGCAATATCGTCAAGACTAATGTCATAAACAATAGGCAATATTTTATATATATATATCTTTTTAATTAAGGTATATGTCTGCAAATATGTTTCGTATACGAGAGAAAACCTGGCTAAAAGTGACATTCCAGAAAACACCTTTTCCTAACGTTACCAGAGTATCATCATACATCTTTCTAAGTAACAAATTCTTTTACTAATTACAATGCAAGTTTCTTGCCTCAGTTTCCAATTACTTACGGAGAAGCTAGTAACTTAACGTCTGTGATACACTCCGCACTACTGACTTAGGTCTTTAAATTTCAATACATAACTCTACATTCTTAAGTTACGTCTTAAACATACTTTTTAAAGATATAAATATAATACGTATTCTTTTGAATTAGAAAGTGTGTAATAAAAGAACACAAGACATAATATATTATGTCTGGAAATTGCATTCATATTTATATTTATAATTTTTTTATGAGTAAAGGTAAGGTACTACATAGTTATAAAACATTTATATTTGCAATTTTGAACCATTGCCAGAATAACCATAGAAAACATCTTTGTTAGCAATGAGAGTTATACAACATCGTTATTACATCTTTAAACTTGTCAGAACATTTTGAGATAAAGGCATTTATTAAAAAACAATATACGTTATTAAACGTTTCCTGTATAATATAATATCTTTCAAAATACTGTTTAGGCTTACTCAAATTAAGTTAGTGCCTTGTATTTTTGACGGCTACCTTGAGAAGGGGTGTTCTATATCACATACAATCATCCAAATATAAGAACAGTTCTCAGCATGTTTTTTATTTTTAAGAGCATTTTTTTATGTGTAGGTTAATGTTGAATATTAAATCCGATTAGCATTGTGTTATACACGCAACCGTTAGAGGAAATTACCCCAAAAATGCAAACATGTAATCAATACTGAAATGAATATGAGATATTATATTTTTATAAATAATATTCGTGAACATATTTTAAATAGTGGTAGGACATGATGTTTTGGTAGTTTATGGCTTTTTTAAAAGAGTGGATACTTTTTAAATTAGTTAAAATGTATAACTGATTATTTCCACGTGAAAAACAATATGAAACCTAATGGCAAAAATACATTAATTTGTAAATATAAACATAGGAATTTCGGGATGCAATGTATAGTTAATCACTATATTCTGTGTTAAGAACTAGTCTTAAAAAGCAATATATTTATTATAATACTCTTATAAAGTGTAATACGACACCGGCTACTGATATATTTTTGTTAATTGAGACTTTCCCATAACAATATTTTCCGAATTGTCAGATTAAAACCCCTTATTTGGGTATAAGTGAGTTAGAAATATAATAAAAACATGTTAGAGAAGTAATGTAATAGAATTGACCAATCAACAACTAGTTCCCTTTCTTGATGCAAGGTGTGTAGAAGTAAGTAATTGATACAAACCCTTACATAGTTCATGTCAGATAGGCCGAGAAAGTTTAATGAACAAGGTTATAATAAAATATAAACATTAGTATACTAGCGCCTCTTACGGTATTAAATATTCGCAGATCCCTGTTTATAAAAATAAAAAACTAGAATGCTTAACAATATCGATAACAAATACTTGGCTGAAAATGACTAATTTAGTCTTTCCATATCGTTGGCTGATATAACTACCCCTATTAATTACGTGTCTGATGGTTAGATTTACTTGATTATACTGAAACCAATTATTTTTTCAAACGCCCCACACCAAAGCTAGTTTTGGCTGACATTCGATTTTATTTTTGGAGGAAAGTTTTCAACAATTTTACGAACCTCAAGGCTGTTTACTTATACTCTTAAATTCTTTGCCCCTAGACATAAAAAGGAATAGCCTACATAGAACACTTGAGTTTATGTCTATATAAAAAAACGCCAATTGCGAGGGACAAAATATGAACATTTTTATTAAAATAATCCAGCTGATATGCCCTCTACAGACGTACACATCTAAATTACTTATATCCATGGAAACAACGAAAGAAATTTCGGGATATTTAAATGTTTTGAACTGTTCAGTATTATTATTCAAAAGTCATTCTAATCTCAGCACTCTCGGGCATCCGCCACTTGTGGGATGTCCGATGGGACGATGTGAGGCTCAGAGAGAGATCCAGTGCCGTCCTAAACAGTGAGTTTTATTACTTTTATATATTGTATTAAATTGCTTTAAAAAATAAATCACACTGGTACGATCTCCATAAAAGCTATGGTACGTTTTCGATTAATATGCGCTTTAGAGTGTTGGTAATTCCACATGTATCTAAAGCGTGCATTCAGAATCGGCTTAATATTTTCCAAAAGATTAACGATATTAAGAATTTTTAATATAACTGATACTGCTAATAGAACCATAGAATTGATAAAATAACCACTTTCTTAGCTAAATCCCAAAACCTTAGAGAGTAAATATTAACAGTGAGTTTAAAGTAGTGTATAATAGATTAATAATACTAAGAAAGTTACTATGTTTGAATGCTTACATGTCATAATTCATATAACTGTGAACAGTTTAAAAGTTATACAATAAATTAACTTATCTTGTATGATACTCTCCCATAGTACGTGAAACTGGTTTTTAGTACGGATTCATTTACTTTGAAGAATTGAAACGAATTTCAGTTGTACATTCCTCTGTTTCTTCTTAAAACTATCAGGTATCTCTACTCCAGAGTTATTTATGTAATCATTTACCTACACCTGTAATTGTAGATTTTAACATAAAATTTCAACTCTTGATATTTTATTTCTTATTGCAGGTAATCCAAAAACACTTGATCTACATTAGTCCAACCTAATTCACCCTATAAGTGAATTTGGATTATAAAATAATGAAAATAAAGTTTTAGTATATGTATGAGGTTATTAACGTTCTGTAATATGGTCAAAAGTAATTCTTGTCTAATGCTTTAATTTTTTGAGGAATACTGACAGCTATAACCGGCAACCTACATAGTTTCTAATAGAGTAAGCAAAATTATCATTATTGGAATTCGGGGAGCAAAAAAAAGTTAATAATTGTATTCATTCAAAATGTATTGAAATATTACAAAATACTAAAATACAACGGTATTTGCATGATATAGACGTTAAAATGTAATTTTTCGATTTTTTTTCAAAGCATAATAAATCTGTAAACAGGCAAAATTAACGATCATTGCTCAGCACTCATTATCAGTTTTTTTTTTTTTTTTTTTGCTTTTTCTATTATACTCACTCATGAAAGAAGGGTTTTATTTAAGGTAATCACTAATTTTAATACAGTACTCTCACAAAATGGGCATATTCATTCTATTACAATAACTGACAAAGTCAAAAAAATGGTGTTGCGCAAACAAATACCATTAGAAAAATTATGCGGCAAAGCTGTGATTATGTTTAGTATCGCTACGAGCCAGCACCTCACAGCAATAATTCCATTGAACGTTTTCCAGTCTAAATAGTAAGTAATAACGCCACTGCAGAACGTAAACTGTTGTAATATAGATTATTTGAACATGTCTATGGTGGACATTTGAAACCGTCAGTACTCTTTTGGAATCACTTTCAACTACTCATCAACAGGTTAAATATATTTACTTGATTTAGAAGTCAGGTAATTACAAAATCTCATTATGGCAGTTATATATTTAAAATAACGCAATAAACGGCAGACATTACAAAGTCACTTAATGAAGAGTTTGCGCTTAATTTATAAATAAAACGTTGACATATCGTAAATAAAGCAATATTTAGGGTAATTGTAAGATTTAAAATTTGAGTTTAGAACCTATAAATATATATAATTCAATGGACAAGTTTTCTGAACATAGAAGGTTACTTGATTCAAAGTTTACATTTTAAAAGCAATTTCATTAAAAAGTTCAACAGGGCCAGCTATTTATAACATTAAATTTATATCATATTTACTTCAGCACACAACAACTGCGATACTAGCCATTCATTCATGATTGGTAATTTCATTTACTTGTATGTGTATGAATGTGGCTTCGCCAACGGTTTTTGCTAATTCACATAAATATGGTTAAATATATGGCATTTATCTGTAATAAAATAAACTAACTTTGAAATTTATGATTGCTACTAATTTGTTGCAGTTTGATCTTAGCTAAAAAACATAGCATAAAACATGATAGTTATCTAAACTTAAAGTTACTTAATAAAATTAAAGAATAACTTCAATTAACTGCAAAACCACAATGATGTTGGAACAGCATTAATTTACTTGAATGTGTAATACATATAAAGTAATGCTGTTGCTGTATAAAAATAATAGTAATAGTGATTTTTTTATTGTACAAAGCATGGGTTGAGCTTGATATTTTTTAGAAATCGTGATTACTAAATTTACCTCAGTTTTGTTTGTACATCAGAATTAATTATTTTATTTTATTTACATATCAAGTAAGTTAGTTCTTTGTGACCTTTGTATTACAATTATATTTAATTTTTTATATTAATTTTAAAATATGCCTGACTTATCGTTAAAAAGGTATGCAACCAAATTATAAAGTAATAAGTATTCTTAAATGTAGAAAAATTAAATAAAAAATATAAAATAAATTGTTTAGATTTTATTTCCTCTCATGTTCAGTATATCAAGGTCTTTCTATCTTGTAATTGGTATGTGTGCATCTTTTGAAATATAATTATTTACTAATAGTATATTTTAGAAGCAATAGAGTTGAAAATGTATTTTTAAAAACAATTTATAAGCATGCTAGATTACAACCGGCCTAAGATTTGTTATATGTTTCATATTCGTATAAAAAGTTTTCACTTCAAGAAGTGAAAGTGAAGTTTTTTTCAATTTAAATTGAAAATTTAAATTGAAGACGTGTCATAAGATAAAAGGGGCCTGCACAACTAAAAGATTAAAGTAAATAAGGAAAACATTTTATGCTTATTTAACAGTAAAATATAAAAAATTATGTATATCCATAGAAACGACAAGATACAATTTGTGCAGTAATTTTTCTACAGCTCTGTTCATGATGAAAATTGTTCAATTTCGAGTACGGCCGGTAAACTCCTTCAGGATACATTGTGGCCAGGACCTGGACCAGAACTTACAGATGAGTTACTTATATTATTTTCTTAGAAATCACAGCATCTGCTCCTCGATCTCTCACTAACAAAGCAGTTTATAAATCCTAGTTTTAGTGACAGGACAACGGAACATTTAGTCACAACAGTATTACTAAATAACGACATTGAAAACGTTTTAATTATTTCGTTGATTTGATTTCTAGATTTATTAAGGTTGTCATAGCTTCGTTTTAAAAACTGCAAATGTCGTAATTTAGGCTATTTATAAACCGCTCTGTTCCCAAAGAATACAGGGAGAATTGTTTTTGTAATATAAGATTAAAGAAAACCGTAACACGTGAGGCTGGCAGGCAGGCAGCGGGTAAACCGAGACTCTCGTCCCTTCTGTGGTAGCGTCTCTGCAACAAGCAGAATGGCTACTGATCATCAGTACGTCCAGCCCCAAGAGGGGCTATTTTTTGCGTTGGGTCGTGGGGAATTGTTGTGTGTGGTTTTATTTAGGTCGGTGAAAAGTAGTGTTATAGAGATATATAGATTGTGATATATCTATATATAGATATATAGATTGTATTATAGAGATAATTATAGTGAAAACCGGGGATATAGAGATCCCGCTAGGGAAGTGAAGTGGAGAGTCGTTGGTTTTTGTTTAGTACATTTAGTCTTCTATGGTGGGTCGTCTAATATTACTTTTAGTTGTGGGTTTTGCCAAGGATGGACGGCTTCCCGGGTTGCCCACTAGCGGATGTGATTCCCACGTTGATTCAGCTGCTGCTACATACATGGCTCTCGTCTGGCCAGTGATGAAGTCATGCAGGCTGGGTAGTCCTGCAGACCGTAGGATGACCGTGTTTCTGACGAACCATGGTGTGTTCGTCAGTTGGCGGAGTGTCCTGTTCTGGAAGGCTTCTAGTGCCTTCCTGGTCGTCTTGGATATGTGTGGATACCAGGCAGGAGCCGCGTATGTCACGATGGGGCGGACTATCGTTTTCTAGAGCAGCAGCTTCGTGTTGATGGGAAGTCCGGAAGTCCGGAGTGAGGTCTCAGTAGAGCAGACAGCCCTTGACGGGCGGCCATCCCAAGGCATATCCTCCCTTTGGCGGCAAGTCCAGTCGTTAGAGTCCCTCTTGAGGACGACTCCCAAGTATTTAATAGACTTGGTCCACCTTAGTTGGCCCCCCTGCAGGTGACTCTTCTCGCGCTGGGCCGGATACTGCGGGTTTTTGGTGAAGCAGATAGCCTCGGTCTTCTGAGTGTTGATCCTGACCTTCCACTTCCTCAACCAGGGGTCCAGATGTTCCATTTGCCTTCTCATGTAGGCACATGATTGGCGGTTGTTGGCCGACTTATTGTATAACAGTGCGTCGTCAGCGTATAGGGCGAGAGACATACTGGGAATGACTGGGAAGTCATTTGTGTACCACAGGTACAGCACTGGGCCCAGTACAGATCCCTGTGGCACGCCCGCGGTGATGGACCGAGACGAGGACGCGGCCTGTTCCACTGAGACAGACACAGTTCTGTATGTTAGGTAAGACTGGATAAGTCGGAACAAACTGCGAGGAAGTGGACTGTGGGCCAACTTGTACAGGAGCCCTTGATGCCAGATGCGGTCGAAGGCCTTGCTTACATCCAGGGAGACTGCGGTGGTGACCAGTCCATAGTTATGGGAGTCAGTGAGGTCTGAGGACACTCTAGTCAGTTGGAGGGTGCTGGAGTGACTAGAGTGTCCGGATCTGGGACAGTGGGGCTTCCTTGGTGGGGCCGTGTGCAGTGTTCAGGGTGGCCTTGAAATTGGCCTTTTTGCCTGGGCTCAAAATTGTTGACAGGCGGAGCCGCTTCCTCATGTCGGGCTCACGGGCTGGTAGGGTCGGCCGTTTAGTGTTCACCGGCCCGGGCTGGTTGAAGTCATCATCACTCGTCACATTGGCTATGTCCCTTGTGACGTCTGCCCAGGACCGGGCGGTAACACGTGGTGAAGTCAAGTCAAGTCGCTGTGACTGTGGGGGGTTGGATCCCCCACATCTTTCAAGGTCTCTCTGCCGGTTTAGCTTTTGCCTTGTGTCCCGAGGGTCAAAGCCCTAGTAGCTTTCGCTACCTGTCAGTGGGGTGAAGTGTCGTGGTGCAGTCGAAGTTGTAGTCGATGTCATCAGTCATCCATTGGGAAGACGCAGTTGGGGGACCTCCTGGGCGCGAAGCTCACGGATGTGATCCCACGGTGAGGACTCTGCAGCTTCCTCAAGGCTCGATGTCAGGCCTTCTACGAAGCTCCTGATGGTAGGGACGTTGGACGAAGCCCTGACTACGGTGTTCCTCACGAACCAGGGCGACCCAGTGGCCCGCCGGAGACACACGCTCTGGA
Source organism: Homalodisca vitripennis (assembly GCF_021130785.1). Classification (NCBI taxonomy): domain Eukaryota; kingdom Metazoa; phylum Arthropoda; class Insecta; order Hemiptera; family Cicadellidae; genus Homalodisca; species Homalodisca vitripennis. The sequence continues at coordinate 71,659 of NW_025777799.1, forward strand.
CAGCGAGCAACTGCCTCCTTGCGGTCTTGCAGGTGAGGTGGTACCAATGCTGGGCCGCATATGTGAGCACTGGTCGTATCAGAGCCGTGTAGAGCAGGACTTTCGTCCTGGTCGGTAGCTTCGTGGAGTTGAACAGGGGGCTGATGCTGCCGAAGCACTTCCTCGCTTGGCCACAGATCCTCTTGACGTGGGGTGTGAAGGTCAGCTTGGAGTCTAGGTACTTGACTGAAGTCTTCCACGGTATGTCGTCGCCGTTGAGTGACAGGTGACGGCCGTCCGCTTGTCTCCTTGTTCTCGTGAAGTTTATGGCTTCACATTTGTCAACGTTGACCTTGATCCTCCACTTGGTCAACCAGGGCTTCCAGTAGGTGCAGCTGCCGCTGGATGTAGGACCCAGCCAACCTCAGGTTGGCAGAAGTGGCCGTGATGAGCGCATCGTCCGCGTACAGGGAGAGCTGCACTCTCGAAGCGACCGGAAAGTCGTTTGTGTACCACAGGTACAGGATCGGGCCGAGGACTGATCCCTGTGGCACACCAGATGTCACTGGGCGGGTCGTGGAGGTGGATGGGAAACGCTGACGGAGAAGGTCCGGAGGTGGAGATAGCTGCGGAGCAGCCGGAAAATCCTGCTAGGCAATGGACGATGACAGCTTGAAGAGCAGTCCCTCGTGCCACACCTTGTCAAAGGTTTTGCTCACGTCTATCAGGACCGAATTGGAGCGGTGCAAATATCGTAGTACAAATAATTTCATTTCATAATGTTGTAACATATCTTTTAGTTATTTAACATTTACTTTCGGAAACTAAAGTACAATTTTTTGAAAATTATGTGGCCTTCAAAAATTCTTTTTTTTCATGAATATAAAATTTTTCCCTATTAGTTAAGAATAAACAGATAGTTAAAAAATAAATAGTTTATTTAGTAAATATTGATCGTATATTTTTAAGAGGCTTCGGGAGTAGGATAAGCTTTGCCTGCTTCCAGGGTCTGGGAAAGTGTTTGATTCGGAGGCAGGAGTTGAAGAGGGAAGTTATTCATTTCATGACCCATTCTGGCAGTCTTCTGAGGGCTGGGTGCCCAGTCGGTCTGCTCCCGGGGCCTTCTTCGGCGAAGTCTAGCGAGGGCGCCGGCGACTTCAGCTTCCGTGATGGTGGGCAGTTCGTCCGGTTCTGTCAATTCGTCTTTGTCGGTGGATTCCAGGAAGCCCTCCACTGTACTTGAGTGTTCTGGGTCGTCAATATCGTGGTTGGGAGAGAACTGAGCCTCCATGGTGTCGGCGAAGATTTCAGTCTTCTCCTCGGCAGTGTAAACCAGGCTGCTCTGTCCTTGGATGGGACAGACTGTCCTCTTATCGCCTGTGAGGGTTCGGGCGATCCGCCAGATGGAGCCGTCATCTGTGTTGAGAGTGTCAACAAACTCCTTCCAGAGGCTCTCTCCATGTTGTTGTAGCAAGTTGGAGACCCTGTGTGATTGGCGATTAAAGGCTGCCCTGTCTCCAATGAATCTTGTCCTCTGCCATCTCCGTTTTGAGTTGCCGTCTCAGTCAGATCTCGTCCATGAGATGACTCGGGAGGTTGCGGCGGTAGTCCGGCCGGTCAGTGGCTGGTCTTGCAGAGCGATCCATGGCAACTTGTAGGCAGGTGTGTAGTCTTGAGACGCCAGCGTCTAGTTCAATGTCAGTTGTGGAAGGCCGGGTAGAGAGTCGGCCAGATAGTTGTAGTATTTTTAGTCATCGATTTTTAGGCGTGTAATTGTTTTAATTCATGCGAACAGCTCTTCGGCTGATAAAAATATTAAAGTAATGTTTATTAAAATCCATGGAAAAAACAAATTTTTCCTTCTTTGTGGTATTTTCATTTTGTTGGGTAGTTCACTTTTCTTGTTCAAAAGTAGGTCAACTCGCAGCAAGCCGGAGAACCACCACCAGGAACAAGATGCGATGGAGAGAAGCAGGACCAGGATCGGGACCTATAATGATAAGTTTCAAGTTTTTTTCTATTATTAAGAAATAAAAGTTTTCGCTCTTACTATATCTTGCCACCCAAAGCTGTTTAAAAACCGTTCTTTTAGTGACAATTAATCACAACACCAACCTCTAGAAAACCTCACGTGTATTAATAACACGTTTAATATATTTTTATATTTTTTGATCATTAAGTTTGGAATCCATTCTTGTTTTTTGAAGAATATATCATTTATAAAGATATTTATTTCTCTGGTCTGATTGATGATGATAAACTTGTGTTTTGGGTTGATTTTAATACTTTCGAAAGATTAGCTTATGCAGGAGGTAATAGGGACTGTTTTTAAATAGTTGATAAAAAATCAGTACTTATGTAAAATAAGCATTTTGCTACTTATGTCTAACAGCTATCTTTCAAAAATTGTAATAAGCTAAATATAGAGAGATTAATTCATTTAGTATATTCTAGCTGACTAACTTTAAAATTCCAACTAAATAATGTTAAATTGATTAAATTTGGTGTTCATATATAGTATAGTAATTTGTTTTACTCCGTTTAAAAACTAACAACTTAAAATTTAATTTAAAGAAAAGATAAACAAACATGTTACTATGAATTTGCCTATAGCCTATTTAAATAATACTTCAATGTCTTCAATGTTATTTACCTTGTGGCATTTTCCCCCCTCCTTTTTTCTCACGAAGAAGTCCCTTCCTTCACCTAAACAAACTTCACATTTTTTTTCATTGCATTTCTTCTTAAGTTGGCCTAGTAACTGTTTGTTTTCTGGTGACAGGTGTTCATTCTCGTATACGGCTTGCTGTTTAGGGAAGATAGGGTTAATCTTTGATGCCGTCAGGGTTTTCTTCTTTTTGAAAGCTGTGATCCAGGCATCTCGCTGCATCCTTCCCGTAAATTGGACCACGATGGAGGGCGTCCTGTCGGCCTTGTAGGTTTGAAACTCTGTGCACCGCTGACACCTGGGCTTCCACTAGTTGCTGTCCCATAGCTCTCCCTACGTCCTTTACCGGATTAAGGCTGTTTCTCGTTAGGTGTCGGGGGTATTCCACTGATCTCTATATTAATTTTTTCGAGTGTACCGTTCAAGGTTTCTAACTCTGATTCTTAAATCAGTCACAGTTTCATTCAGTTTTTTATTCTGTTCCTGCAAATGCTCGTTCTCTTTCCTCATGGCAGCATATTTTTCTCTCAACTTAGCAGTTAGATCATTTGACTTGTCAATATTGTCTGAGAGGAATATAGCTTATGTTAAACTTATTGCCAATATAATATGACATGCATGACATTTCTACATATATAACAATGAATTATATGATGGTGTTTGTCCAACCTTGGAATTAGTCTGAGCAAGCTAATCACTTAGTAAGCGCACACGATTTCTCTTTTTTCCCCGTGAATGTAAGAATTAATTTACGTATAATTGTCTGTGTATCTGTCCGCAGGTCATCTCAAAAATTAAATAAGCTATGAGTTGAAATTTCGCATGCACCCTTAGCGAGGACTATTACATGACACATAACGAATGGCACGAATAATATAAAATACTTGCGATAATTACCCATTTTTAAATGTTAGAAGTCAGTACACTCCTCTCCTTAAGTTTCAAGCTACCAAGCAGTAACAATTGAAGTCTAGAGTGTAGTGCTAATTAATTCCCAATGCACCATTTCGAGGTTATTATTGAAAAATTTAATTGCAAAGAAATTATAATACTAATGTAAAAGCCCTATACACTCTTCCAGTGTGGTCTATAAATCGAATTATTGCGAAATGAAAATTCTCATGTTGTGACATGGATGGTACTGGGAATTATTTTCATGAAAACCACAGAAGTTATAGCCGTGAGCGTTTCCCCTCTTTGCTTACAAGAAAAGGAATTCACCAGAGCCAGGCCGTATGAGCAAACGGAACCGGAAGGACTAAAATTAGTTGCCAAACATTCAGAACCTTGAAGGATATCCTAACAGTCAGAGAGACGTGTGGCGAGTAAGATCTTTCTAAACCTAACGCGACCTTTTCTGAATATCGCCTTCCACAAAAGTTAAGCTGATCGTTGAACCTCCACATCTTGACTAAAATGGACTGCACAGATCCAAGTATTCCCACACAGACGAATCATAGCGGAATGAAGATTTAACACAAGCCCCTGAATAAAGTTAGTAATGTAGTAAAATTACAAGACAAGTGACTTAGGACTGCAACGTAAAACCATCAGATCATCACTGATCACAATATTAATAGGAGTATAATGGCTCCAGCAGATATTTTGCCTTTTTCTCTTGGAAATTAAATTAAGAAATATCTCCGTTAATATTTTTTACAAAGCATATTCAATGTGAAAGGTGCTACGCATTATTTGCAACAGTTTAAAAAAGCATTTCATTTATATTATATTCTACTGACTATTCTTATAATAAATACGCAATATTAGGAATAATTACATCTTCATAATTAAGATATATTTATAAGTAAATGTTTCGGTTAAATGTTAAAGGTTTAAGGAAATTGTGAAGGGCATGGCCAAATTGATATACTGCACAAGCTGGAGTGTTTGACATTGTTATCCATCGCTTTTCTGTTCAGGTCTTATTTTTGGTTCTTAAATTTATAACACTTAAGAATAATACTAAGATTAGATTAGTAAGTTTATTTACGAGAATCTTAAAAAACTATTTCGGTACCCATACAGCTGATTGTTGTGTCCGCATAAGCCACAGTATTTAACTGCAGTTTTGATTTAACTATTAACACTCAACACTATACTGATCAGATTAGTGAATAGTTTATTGGTTTTAATTGAATTTTTCGATATATAATTTGCGGGAATAACCGGATGAATGATTGGTTGTGACGTAATTGCATTTAGTGGTTTTTAACCATCTGCGAATCAGCTGTGTACCGTCAGCTTGTGTGTGTAATATTGACAGAGAATGTTTTTGTTTATTAAAATAGGTACACAGTAGTACCTAAGAAAACGACAATTCAAAATTTTAAATTTATCGTACGATTTTTAATTTTTAACTCGATAGTGCATGCGTTCTATGCAAACATGTGATCTGTCTAAACAACATAGTTTAAATTCATAGAAAAATAGTTTGTTTGTTATAAAACCAATCGTTAATGTAATATGTGATAAGATATATGTTGTTATCAGAATACACCACCGTTAACGGGTAAACAATGAGACTAAAGTGTGTGACTAAACTAAAGTGTTGCTTTTATATAATTAACTATGATCTCTACTTAATACCTACGTGTGACGTTTCAGTAAACAGACGGATTCATCTCACTACACAACCAGGGAATTCGCTGTCTTTCTGAGATATTGTTGAAACATAGCGGTAACGATTTTTATTTTCTTCATTTAACGAAAACTTAAGAAAAATCACAAACGAAAAATTCGTATTGACAACGGAAAAACCACACATATACTGAGTTTTTTTTATTGTGTATGCTGTTTGGAAATTGGACTACACTTTCTATCTACGGAAATTGAGGTTAACATCCAAAGCAGATTGTCTGTATTAAAACAGTGTAATGTTGTAAATTGTTCGGTGTTATCATGTTATTACATACATCAATGTAGTACAAAATTATAATGGTACGCATTTTATAGGACCATAAAACGTTAAACTCAGCAAAAGTGTTTCCATTACCTTGCTAGTATTTTCTGTTACTGTAGCAAAGTATTGTCTCAGTCTTTACTATGAGATCTCAATCCCCGTCGGTTGAAAACCAAAAGCAAACAAACAAGTAGTCAAGAATAAGTAAGCAGGCCAACTTTTCTTGTTTATTTCTTGTTCCATTAACCTACTTTTATTCACAACTTTAATGGTAAAACAAAAGGTTGACCTGTAAATGGAATAAAGGAAAATGAAAATACTGATCTTCTTTTCTTTTATATCCAAGATTGACACTTTCTATTTGTATTGAACTCGAGTAGTTGGTGTCAAAGTGAAATATTGTCCAATTGCCCTTTGCTGCCTGACGGCGAGGCGCCCATATCCGGTCAGTTTATTGGCGATAAAATTACTAAGTTGGAGTCCAGAGAGTAATATTTTATAAGAAGACAAAAGTCCTGTACCTATTGATGAACTAAAATTACTGGCTTTCACTTTGTTATAATATTTTTGCCTACTTTTTAAACTTATTACTTAAAAGGTACGATTTTTTAAAATCTATTAAATGATGTATATTATAAGTTCTAATGCACTACTACCTAGCCAAATCTAGTGAACTATTTAAAATTGCATACACATGTCAATGTTTAAATGTAAAACATTGTAAATCCATCATACATTAAGAGCACATTCAATCTTACCACACTCGTGTGAGGTTACATGACTTAGTATTACAATATTTATTTTACTTTGATAAATCATGTTTAGTTGTATATGTTTGCACATATTTTAAAATATTTGATGCAGTGTAATTATTTATTTTATTTAATAGTTTTTTTTTCGTAAAGTTAAATTAAAATTTGCTACTTATCTGTACACTTATATTTTCTCTAATGTACCCAAACCGTGTTCCCCTGAAATAAGGGAAGAAGTACCGATTTCCGCACATCTACTGGGATAATAACTGAATACTTCCTTATTAATGCGGAGAGCCTTTATCACTTAGGCCGCAGTCCGAGTCCAATACACTAGTGACGTGCTTAAGTTTGCTTTTAGGAATGGAATCTGTAGGGATGTCTTGTATTGGGTTCACACACTGAACATGTGGGAGGGAGGAGATCCCTTCCGGGTCTAAGTATGAGTAGGCTAGATCTCCAGCCAACTTTTACTAGGATAGCGTCTTTATCTTGCTCTCCTTAAGTAGGTCCGCTGCCTTCTCAGGTTGTGGGTCCGATACATGGGCCACTGAGGAAGGTTCCTTACAGAGCCTATCTCGGAGGATGATCAGTGGTTAGAGGTTGCTAGCCTGGACGTGGTTGAGTGTTGTTCGATGCAAAAGCGGGAGAGGCTGGCACAGAGCCTTATCAGGCCACCCCTTAGTCTAAGTTGAGATGACTGAGATAAGAGGCTGAGCTCACGGCATCTATACAGGAGGCCACCTACAATCTTACACATCCTATAAATATGCTGTCACTCCAGAAACAAATGCAAGAGGAACGCATCAGGTAGCAGATCTTTAAACGAAGTGTTACTGATTTTTTTGTATCACGAAAAATTTTAAAAAAAATCCTGATTTTTCACAATAAATCCATTTTTAAAATAAACAAAATTTACGCAAAGAATTTTTATGTAAGCTGAATTACTTTTTAATTCCTATTGTTAGCTTGAAAATTCCCTCTGTGCGTATACCGCCATTACAACAATAGTGTATACATGCACTCTGAGATATCTTATATTAATGTTTATAAATCAAAAGCAATGTAATGAGTTTCAAAATAACAAAACGTTGCCTTGTTTTAAACCACTAATTGGATGCTGAATCTTTTATATCACAGACAGGATAAAAACTTTTTCGGACGAAAATCATAAAAGTTTTCCATTGAATTTAAATACCAGATAGTTATAATTGCAATTTCTGTATGTAAGAAAGAAACTGGTTTATGTTTGGTGTATGTGTGTCAATAAAGTTTAAACATGTAACACAAACATGGGTTCTCAGATATATAATTACTGCTTCAATAAACTTCAATCCAACCGTCACACATATAAATAATAGATACATCATTGTCAGACAAATATACAAATATATCGAATGTGCTCATTGTGTATGGTTAGTTGGTGAGTATATAACATTTAAAATTCGTTGTCTAAAGATTTATTTTTAATGTGTATAAACTAAAAAATATAATGTAATGAAATAATTTTAATGTGTTAAACCCTTTTGATACTCACACCTTTCTCAATAAAAACTAGTATATATATGTGTTTGACATCTTTCCTACAGGAAAACTTTCACTATTTAATTTTAAGAAAAGTCTGATTGTGTATCTATACAATGTAAATTAACTCTCACGTCCCTCTGCTATGCCCGAATAACTCATTATTTGACATATTCTTATACAACTGTGACATTTACATATATAATGATTTTTAAAATAAAACTAGATAAAGTATTTTAAGTTAGACTAATTGAAAACCTCAAGTTTAACCAGTGACACTGTGATAACGAAGCGGTAGGTTACTGTGACATTTACTAACTTCACTCCGCCACCACTTTGTCTGAGGAATACTCAGTAGCGGTTTTTTTAGTAAGGGATTTAAAGTTTGATTTGGCAGGCATCTTTTCAAATAGAAGATCCTAACTTATCAGTTAGTGAATGAAGTAATTAAGTTTTTATAACTAATAAGTACATATCGTATAACTTCACTAAGTTGGAGTATTTAGAAACTATTCTAAATATTAGACCTCCCAGCCAGTGAAACGAATGGTGGCATGTCAAGGGAAAATTACTCATGATGTATACGATTATAAACAAAGTTATAATTGAACAAATACATAAATATCATTTGGGTATAAAAAAAACATTTAATAGGAGGGTATCTACTAAAGTTAACTAAATCCTCTCTCTGCATGTTTCTAGAAACCTCCATCTTTAGCACCATCTTTTCACTGGTATATCGATAACACTGTACGCTCTCACGCTGAAAGTTATTTACCTTGTGAATGACATGCTCTTCGTGAAACTCTGAACATTTTTTTAGTGTCTTAAGCCTATGGACAGCTTCGCTTACCTAGAACTCTCAGCTTCTCTTCGACAAACTGATCTCTATAGCTGTAGTAGCATTACCACAAACATCTAATACTACATTGATCAATAGGATATACAAGTTCCTAAACCAGTCTGAAACCAACTCATGAAGGACTTTGAGATTTTAAAAGGACCAGCTTGTTCTTTTATGAAGGTAAAGCCATGCTGTTAAAACTTGCTCACACCTATGAAAGCCCACAACTGGTGAAATGTAAGATTGATCTAAAGTTGCCCCATTATATATGCCCCATTATCTGCCCTATATATCTATATACAATATTATCTGAAGCTGTGACCTCTATTACCTCTTAAACTCTAGGATTCCCTGGGTTATGAAAGCTCTCAACCATTTTCAGATATCACCTTGACAGTTAAAAAACCAGCCAGGGGAAAACATACAAGTATTTAAAATTAGTTATATAGTATTTTTTGTGTTTCTTCAAAAGTAGTTCAACTCGCAGTGAGACGGAGAACCATCACCAGGAACAGGATGCGATATAGAGAAGCAGGACCAGGACCAGGACCTACATGGATAAGTTTCTTTTATTATTCATTAATAATAATACTTTCCGCTCTATCCTCTTGCTACCCAAAGCAGTTTGAATCCTAGTGGTTGGTAAAGTAAAGTAAAGTAAAGAATGTCTTATTTACCAGGCGAAGTTAGGGCTAAGAAGCCCTCTCTAACACTTAACCTGGGGACCAACGGCTTAAAGGTGACTTCCGAACCACCACCAATGGCCGGGCAGGCGGGCCGCTTGCAAGGACAGGATCGCTCAGCGGTCACCTGTCCAAGCAGCAGCCACGCTCGGCGTTGCTTGATCTGGTTATCCTTGCGATAACCGCCGTAACCCACTACACTGCGCCCTTGACGACGGTTGGGGTAATAAGCCTGGGTTTAATAGTCATAAAAAATAGTTTTATAAAACATCAATACTTGTTACTTATGTCTAACAGCCGTATTTTTTTACATTTTAATAATATAAATATTGACAATTACAATTAAATTGTCCGAATTCGATATAAAAAAAGAGGCTTAGTCTACAGCCTTACTTCTATAAAATCGATATTGAAAATTTACACCCGAAATCTCTTTTATTGCACAACAATTGAAAGGAAGAGTTCCACACTCATTGACTCACTGGACTCCATTGTAACTTTATAATAATAAACCTTGTCGCTTTGAGTAATTTTAAATTTCCGTTTCTTGACTATAAAATATCTATCGTGGAGAAATAATAAAATAGCTGTACTTTCACATTTAAATTACACTAGTTGAATAAATAGTTACCCAGACATAGTCTACCATCCTTATATTTAAGTTATTACTGTCTCAGATTATCAACTGCAGGGCCAGAGTTCGAGTACTGGTACGGGAACGCTATTTTTGCACGCTACAAGTCGTCTAGCCTTCAGTAGATTTAACCGTTAATAATTGAGATATAATAGCAATAAAAATAAGTTCAAGAATTTACAGTAAAGATCAATCTATTGAAATTTAACTCAAACATTTTCTAGTTCATGAAATACACACATATATATATATATATATATATATATATATATATATATATATATATATATAATATATATATATATATGGTTTGTAACCAACCTCTTGAGGTATCTAAATATCTGGTTTTAACAAATCCAATAAAGAGTAAACTAGTTTATGTAAAACGCAAATTTTGTTAAAAGGTTGAGTTAGTAAATATTTCAGTTCCATATCATATCCCAGACATAATTAATACAGTCGTTATTATTTAAACAAATATAGGTTATATATTTTATAACACCTATATCTTACGGAATGACATTTTATTTTTAAACAGTCTGAATGTGGGAGCAGTTTTGAGTATATTAATAATATTACAAAAGAAACTTGTACAGACTGTGCGTAATCGCAGTTATTTTTTTCTAAACTGGTGTTAAAATTAAACATTCTCCTTCTATAGGAACCTGGTAGCTCTGCATGTTATAAGATAATTTTTTTATAATTATATAAATAATTGCGGATTTTACCGTAAAACGTTCAGCTCTAAGGTTGTTATTAGGGAATCCAGCATTTATAATAAATTAATATTTTCACCAATTTCACTTCGGCTCCCTTAAGTACCTTCTTATAGCATTGGCCTAGAAATGTCAAAGTCAGTTATGTGTGCGTTAATACCCAATTGAGAGTTTTTCTCAGAATGCGCAGATGGATATCCTACATATGACTACGAACTGTTTTAGTGATCGTTTCAACGAACCGATTTGTTATGGTGATCTGTAAACTATAAGACAATATTTGTATATCCTTTGACTTACACAAAACATAGTTTAATCTCAGTACTACATTTTAAGTTTTGAATGAGTATATATTATTTGTATACAACGGCTTTAACCTAAACGTTTATGTTTCCCTAAAAATCCGATTTGTATTTAACTCGAAAATGTGTACCGAATTACTATAAAAGATAAAATTAATTATAATAATTTAATAAAGCTAATCTTGAGCATATTACAGCCACAATAAATATTTTATGTTCTACAGCAATTTAAATATTGCATTTCGTACACATTTCTGATTGGATATAAACTTGTAATTTTCTACACTTTATACTTTATTGAAATAAACCTCTTGTAACAGTTTATATCACTAATGGTCCTAATATACACGAGGTGTTTCACGATGAATACAATTATAATATCCTGAATAAAGTGTTTCTTTATTAGTTAAGCATACTTTGCAAAATAAATTGTATGCTTTTTAAAACCGTAATATATTTTAAATTACTTTAATTAAAATAGGTTATAGTGAATATATTTAAAATTTACGAATGTGTTTTTAGTTGAAGGCAGACCAAATTAATAATAGCATACACATTTCGTATTTGCCTCTAGGCTTTGTATTTGGGAAAATAATATATTACCATATTCACCATAATCTATAAGAGAAATAACCTCTAAAATTATATTTTAATAATATATTTTGTGTTTTTATGTATACGTATGATGAATCATATAACCAGAACTTAGTTTGATGTAATTAGTATTGTTAACGTAATGAAGCAATGTTTTTAACTTAAAATTTAGTAGGTAAACACGTAAAACATACGTACAACAACTATTTAACATTCATAGAAACACCAAAGGTAATGTAATGACACTTTCTTAGATAATTCGAAAACTCTGTGTTCATAATTCATTTAACACTCAGCACCTAAAAGAAAAAATCAGCAAAATAAAATGTGATGGCCAAATCGAAGTCCAGAATTGTACATGGATGAGTAACTTTTATTATTCTTCTGTCTAATTTTCGCCCTTATTGTATCTCTCGTTACACAAAGCAGTTTACATCCTAGTTTTAGCGACTAATAATCACAGCACAAAACACTGTAACAGTTCATATCTAATGATATTGAGTAGATATAATTTTATATTTTTATACATTTCAATTTCGTGGTTTTCTCGATTTGTAAATATTATACCTAACCAATGAATTATGTTTATACTTTTTATGGCAATACTTTATTTTTGCGCTGTTTAATTATGTCTGTACCAAAGTGTACAGAAAGAATCTAATCAGAATTCAATAAAACAACGTCTCTCACCTTCCCGCCACACTTAGTATTGTTCATACATATTTGCTAAAAAATTTAAAGTTTAATATGATTAATAAATTCCTAAATCATATGTAACATAATTTTTATACAAAATTTATGGAATGGATAAATACTGACCTTGATTTGACAATTGTTTATGATAGCCGTTTAGAATAATATTCCTAACTATATAATTTTAGTTTTTTATATTTAATAATTTTTTTAAACTGCGTTGATCAATTTCAATATTAATCTGCTCTATAATGTTCTACTTCTTTACTTAGTTCATAAATTTAACGCTAGAATTAAAGGTCCAGGACCAGACCTTTATATGAGTTTCCTTTTATTTTTAAGAAATCACAATTTTGTCTCTAACTACTCCTTTGTCACTCAAAGAATTATCATATTATTTTTTACGACTATCACATACCAAAAACCTAGAACAGCTTATATAATGTTTACTTGATCAAAACGTAAACTATATTTTTGATTTTTATTATGTAGCTAAGTTATGTCCCTTGTTTTTTAAAGACTGTTACGGTAAAAAACATTCAATTTTATTGTTTTTAATAATCTACCAATTGTGTGTTTTGCTCTGCTTTTAATCCTCTCTGTAGCCAAAGTGTGCAGGGAGATCTATTTACTATTATTTTATAGAACTTGTGAATCCATATTGGTATCTACGTGTTTTTTGCATATTTGATAAAAATGTTATAGTTTATCAAGAGAAGCATATTCTTACGTATGTTTTACACACCATCCATACGGCATTTTTGTAATTGGAAAGTTGAATATTCACAGATAGTTTAATCTTGTGTATAAAAACAAGCAAAGATTAAGAACGCCTAACTAAACCAACTTAAATGTTTTAAATTCAAGATTTCAAAACCTGGAGTGGAACTTATTAAATAGAAATTTAGTTCTATAATTTGATAAAGGTCAATGGTATTTATTTGTTCTAGTTCAATGATAAAGGGAATAAATTCCTAGTATGATAAAGGGTCCATTATAGCAATCGTTTTCTCAAGCAGGTGTTCACCTACATTCAAAAGTCTGATACATATTATGCGCAAGTAATTTGAATTCGTCGTGGAAACAGAAGTTCAATTCTACTTGAGACTGTTATTGCCTCCAAACAATAATAATAATAATTTATCACATACATATTATTATCCACAAAAATCCTAAGACGGGCCAAAATTACAACATCTTTTATCTGGTATGTTGCGACCACGTGTCGTCGCGACCGGAATGGGGGACCTTCCCAAGGAAATAATCCGTGGATCCGCCACTAGATTCCCTCTATCCAAAACCTAACCAGCTTTGAAAATTAAATAATAACTAATAATTGGATATAGTAACCGAAAGGTTCCCTAACAATTATATCAAGTCCCAGGCCACGTACACTTACTCCTACCGTCCACTCCACCCGATAGCTGCACAACGACTCTAATCACAACCTCCGGTCCCTGCCTGCTAACCTACAGGAACCATCCCTACCAGAAACCTGTCCGGAGGAATCCGGATGGTAGGAGGCTCCTATTGTTTGAGCTAAGGGCTAGAGGTCGGCGCAGCTGGCAATTGCTTCGCGGCTACAGAAGGATTACGCGCGCCAAATTCAAAACTGTAGCGGGCACTCGCCGCATCCTTCCCTCCTTCTCCCGAGGAGTTCGAAGGCTTAGCCATTAAGAGTGGTAGAAAGGGTGAGGGGAAAATTATCTGGAAGTGAACCAGTTATAGTTAAATTGAGCCAAATATCTTAAACTAGAACGCAGAGCTTGCAAAATTTTCAAAAAAACACTACCATGCAGAAAGGTGGTGCAGAAACCGCACACGTCTCGCTGAACAGCTCCAGTCCTCAACCACAGACAAATTTAACCCATAAGTGGAAAGCAAAAAAGATCTATCCATCACCAATATGTCACATACCTGCTATATACTTCTAACTCTTCCAAGGTTAAGGTTGGGCTACTTTTAAAAAGTTTAATTAAATTATAGAAGACAATCTTGGTAAAAGGAATCAGGATCTGGATACCGTGTTTGACTGAGAATCACAACCTTCATTCAGCCCCATCACCAGACTCAGATTTCCCTCCAAAAATAGGCAAGTAGAAAGGAGAGGTTAAGATATATTATTCTTGTTAACTCATAGAATATTTCTTCCATCGTAGCTGGGCCCATAATCCTAGTCCTTTCCCCTTACTTCCCCTCCCCCCCTCCCTCGCAGCGGGAGACAAAAGCCCTGCTACCAACAAGCCAATCTACCGGACGCAGAATGAGAGGCGAGGATGAAAGGTTCCCCATGAACCTCTCTCTGAAGAACAATATACAATTAATATGTTTTGTTTCATAATTCTTTCAAATATTTGTAAATACAGTAAAGGTGGGGTGAAAAGATGAAATGGCCATTGTGAGAAAATAAATCCAAATCTAAAATGATGAGATTCTTTCCTAAGTGACTCACATACAGTCATAAGAGCAAGGAAAGAGGAAAATTGGGCTGGGCTTTT